>NW_016107897.1:1008749-1030651 GCF_001604975.1 Cebus imitator | reverse complement strand
CACACACACACACACACACACACACACACACACACACACACACAGTCTCTCCCATCTTCTAAAAATTCTCTCTTGAGCTTGTATTTTCCTTCCACTACCACCATGTGTTTAACCTCAGTCAAGCTTCTTGAAAGAGTGGTCTAATTTATTGTCTCCATTTCCTCACCTCCCAATTACTCCTCAACCCACAGCTACTGGGCTCCCATCATTCCACCAACCGCATGGCAAATGGGACAGAATTCACACAAACATTCCAGATTTTTCTTTTATTGGAATTCTCTATACAATCTATTGTAGCTACTTCTTCTGCCTTTTTGAAATCTATGTTGGCTTTCCTGATGTTTCCCTGCTATGGATCACTTCCTTCCTTTCTGATTGGATGCTGCTTTTAAATCTTCATTGGTGCATTATACATTATCTTTTATGTGCATTTTAAAAGTTGGCATATTCAAAGGTACTTTCCCTAGCCCTCATCTTTCTTCTCTCTATACATTGTCCCAACACTCTCAGTCAAGTTGTCTAAGTTCTAGACCTTTGTCTAAGTTCTAGACCTATACATTCACTGTCTATTTGATCTTTCCTCCTCCTCTGTCTGTCTCCTCAAAGTTTACATGTCCCAAACCAAGCTCATAACCTTCTAGAATATTTTTCCATCAAATACAAAACCAGAGCCCTGTGTTCCTTATCTTTATTTGTGACACCATTATCTACTCAGTGTCTCACAACAGAAACCTGAGTTTAGTTATAAGATCTAGTGACACCATCTCCTAACTTGCCTCCCTGTCTGCAGTTTTGCCCCTCAATGATGCTTCCACCTAGCAACCACAGTGATAGAAAGCCCCTACGATACTACCTGGTATGTGGCAGGTATTCAGTGGAGTTTTGTTAGCTGAATGGATGTCCAAATGCTCTATGAAGAAACATATATCCTATTCCTAGTTCTGGCCTCATTCCCCCATTGCAATTTGGATTCTAGCTAATGAGTGCAAGAGCAGATCTCATAACAGGTCTTCTGATTCCAAACTTGAGTGTTCTTTTGACTACAGCCCCGCTGCTTCCATTTCAGTCTCATTTTATGGAAGTCTTAAAAACCTTCTGCTTGGGAGTATTTGCATACAGTCCCAACTGGAAGCAAGAGGATAGACAATATGACTTCCCCTTTCTCTTCCCACGAGTAGATTCTATGATGTTAGACCCACCAGACAATGAAGGAGATAGTTTCTGTAGATGTTGAAAGCATGGAAGAATTCAGACCATAATTACTACATTCACCAGTTCATTCATTTACTCAACAGACATTTACTTTGTGCCAAGCTCCATGGCAGGCCCTGAGTATGATGGTGGGATCCACTACCTTCAGGAGATTTGATGGACAGTGTTGGAAACTTTTTATACAATGGGGAGCAGAAAGGGGTGGATCTGTGCAGCATGATCTTGCTGGTGTGGTGGCCAGGGGGAGAAGAGAGCATCTCTCACATCCTCTGGACCAGGTTCTACTTCTGCCAGTCTGTGGGCCCTTTGGCAAGTCCTTTCTTTTCTCTGGGTCTATTTTCTCCTCTATTGAACAACAGGAGTTTGAAATAAAGTATGGGATGGTTTAAAAAAAAAAAAAACAATAGCCAAAGATGGCCAAAGAACTGCTCCAGGGTGTGTCTTCGGTCCCTGTAGTGCCAGGGCAATGGGAAGGCATGGGATAGCAGGCAGAAAGGGAGTTCTGGGTCTGAAGCAAAACATTATTGCCTTCGCCCCTCACTTTTTGCTGTAACTACCCCTTGAAGCAATAATTATCCCACTCCCTGGATACCTAGGATGTGGCCAAGTCAACCTTCCTGGCAGTGCCCAAGATGGCTGGCAGCATAAGCTTCCCTGGGAATATGTTATTATGTGGAATTGAGCATGCCCACTGAGGGGCAAGTTGCCCAGGACTGTCTTCAGCCTGAGTTTTTACCCATAAGCCTTTAGCTCTTTACTGATGACTCACTCAGGTGCCCCCCAAAGGAAAGTATTTTACCCAGAATCCTAGAACTTCTTTGACAATATTTTTTAAACCACTTTGTATACCAGACAATTTCTGCCAGCCTTGTTGGTGGAGAAGCATTGGCACCTCACACAGTTGCTGACCTATGAGGACTAGGGCAGGCAGCCAGGATCAAGGCAGCAAAGCTTAGCAGTGGAGAAATGTCTGTGCTGTGACTCTATGCCTTCTCCCCAGGGGTCTGAGCCAGACCCCAGGGCTGGCCTCCTCTGTGCCCCACCCCTCACCCCCCTCCCTTTCTGGGCAGGGCTGTACCAGACCAAGAAGACACTGCCCCAGGGGCTCGTAATCTGAGCGAGACAGTCCAATTATCTACAATTTATGGAGCTCAATTGGAGTGAGTTCAGAAAAGAGCAACCTGAACAATTAAGGGAACAGAGGGCTCGGCTTCTGGGGCAAGATAAAAGGCAGGAGGTCTGAGGCAGCAGTAGTGGCTTCAGGGGGAGTGGTGACTAAGGGGGAGGGCCAGCATGGATGTCTGCCAGTGAAGGAGTGTTAAAGGGGGCAAACACCTGTGAGGGAGGGGGCAGAACGAGCGGGAACAAGGCAAGGGATATGAGCCCCCAGGTAGGGCGGGCAAGAGGCTTAGAGCTCAGACCCAGCCTCTCGGAGTCAGGCCATGTTGAGCAAGTAGTAAATTTTGGCTTGAGGGAATCCCAGGAAGCCCCAGAGAGCAAGGCGAGCAGCAGGGCAGTGTCTCTGACAGAAAGAAGCCTAGACCTAGGGCCCATGGAAAGCACAGGGCCCATGGAAAGCACAGGCCCCATAAGAAGGCCATGAGATGAAGAAAATGGTGGTTTGCTGGGCTGGTTGGCCTCCAAAGTGTCCTGAAATATCCGTTCCAGCCCTGCAAAGATCCACAGAGAAAGAAGTTCCTAATCCAACTCAATTCTTAACTCAGACTATCTTAAATGCTAAAGAGGTGCACAAGTTGGGAGAAAGCCCTGCTTCTGGACCAGGTTCCACTTCTGCCAGGCCGTGTGACCCTGGGCAATTCCTTTCTTTTCTCTGGGTCTGTTTTCTCCTCTATTGACCAATGGGAGTTTGAAATGAAGTATGGGATGCTTTTAAAAACAACAACAACCAAGGGGGACATTTTAAACCAGCTGAACCCTTCCCCTTTCAATGAAAACTTACACAGAATCCTACCATGTAAAACAGATAAAAACAGTGCTTTATTAATAAAAATGTGTTCACTGGGTTCAAATTTATGCCATTTACCTTATTATAAAGTGAATCAATCAGAATTATGGGGCTATTTTGATCAAATCAATGGTTTAGAAATTAAAGGTTGCAGCTTTCGGCTGCTGTCTGAATCTGCCAACACATCTGACCTTTGCAGAACTCCTGAAGCTCTTCTGTAAAGCCTGAGAGCACAAGAGAATTCTGGGTGAAAACCATCACCTCAGTTATCCCCCCAGGTTTCTCCCAAGTCAGACTTTTTCTGAATCTAGACTCTGTCTCTCTAGAGAACAGGCACTCTGTCTCCTTTTCCTGGTGTCCCCAGCACCTCAGGATCTTTACACCTATCTTGGAGTTTTGCACATATTAGGTTTTTTTTTAAGCTGTTGAATTGAATCAGGGATCTTTGCTCAGGCAAAGGAGGTGGGTCTTGGTTGGCACGGTGCCATACCCAGATGCAAGGGTTCTGCCCACTTCAGAGATCCCTCCTCAGATAACTGGGAGAAGCACTTTCAGAGAAGGAGGGTTTCAGGCCTGGTGTTTGGGTGCACTGCTGTTGTCAAACTTCTTTTCACTTTAGCCACAATCCCCGAAGGCTGAACTTCTGGGTGCCAAGGAGGCAGCCCAAACCACGAATGTTTAGAGATTGAATGTAGCCTACCTGAGCAGAATAGAGGAGGTGGCCTGGGCAAGAAGGCTCAGGGTAAACGTGACTTATGTACACTTGGACATAGAATGACGAATGTGTAAATGACTGCAAGGAAAGGCTGGGATACCGCAGACTCCAGGTTGTTGCCTGTACAGCCTTGCTTGTGATTCACCTTGTCGGTGACTTCAGGTTGTCTTAGGAGGGATATTGGAATTCGTTTTTTTGTTCCTTTTGTATCTATTGCAGGATTTATTAAAACAAGATACATTTTTTTTCACTTAGATTCCTGGTGCAAAATCCAAAAGAAATACAAAGGTGTATATTGAAAAAAAAGCATGTCTCCTTTCTCTCTCAGCTACACAATTCTTTTCCCCAGAGGCAGCACCACTGGTACCAATTTCCTGACTTACCCTTCCATAGACATTTTATGTCTACACTATATTAATACATCCTTCCAAAGATATTCTATACAAATAGAAGCAAGTATATGTGTGAGTGTTTTCATTTCCCTTTCCCCCTTACCACAGAAACAGAAGCATATTGTACACACCACTCTTCATGTTCTTTTTAATGATCATATAGTATTCCATTGTATGTATGTGTCAAAATTGATGATATTTCAGTTCTAATAGTGTCTGTTACTCATGATGCTGTATATACGTCACCTGGCAGAGATATAAGAGTATCTTACTAGAGTCTTTGAGACAAATTTTAAACCCAACTTTGGGGCTGCAGGTAAGGATGCTCTGTGATGCCATGGCCTCATTCTGCCTCCCTTTGCCATCTTTGCTGCTTCTCTTGACCTTCACGTTGGTGTGACTAAATGCCATTCTGGGACATTAAAGAGAAGGCAGGCAAAGGCTTCTGATTGGCCTGGTAGGAATCTCTTGAGATGTCCCCATTGGCTAACAATTTCTGCTTCATGATGTTCCTTGCCTCTTGAACCATTTAAGCAGTGGCGAGAGATAACAGACTGGCTTTAGAGGCCAAGAAGATAATGAAAACTCACGAAGCTAGCTGCATATAAGATGACAAATGGCAAGTGACACCTGGCTTCAGTGTCAGGGACCAAATGGGAATTTGCAGGACTGAGGCTGTCCAGGAGAGAGCACATCCCACCTGAAGAGGGCAGATTCCATTCCAGGTGGCAATGGAGGTCCAGTGCTATCAGATCTTCTGAATATTTAAGAGGAAGTGAGAAATTTGGGTTTTATGTGAACTCTCCCCAATTTGTATATAATAATAATAGTATTAACAACCACATAGCACTTAATATGTGTCAGATACTATTCTAAGAGCTTTAGATATAAATCAATACTCATTGTAACCCTATGAGGTAGAGTACTATTTTTTAAATCTCTGTTTTACAGATGAGCAAGATGAAGCACAGAGAGTTTAAGTAACCTTCCCAAAGTCACAGAGAACAAGTGGCAGAGTCAGGATGCAAACCTAGGCTATGCTGTGAATGACTATACAAACTCTTATAGAGGAAACCGAATCAAATTTAAATACTGTATAGATCAACACTGCTAAGTCCAAGAAAATAGCTCTGGAAGCTCCAGGTGGAGACCTCTATGTTAGAAGAGGTTTGGCATAAGGCTAAGTATTGCTCTAATGGTTCTGCAAAGCTCGACATTGACTGAATTTCCCTGTCATCATTCAGACCCAGGCCAGGTGTCAGCATGGCCCAGGAGCCAGGTGAAAGCTCTTCACTTGGCTTCAGTCACACTGCCTGCTTTTTCAATCACTCTTGAGAACAGAGTGAGCGTACAAGGCCAGGGCCAGGTGGCCTAGCTTTGGGTCCTCAACATGTCATGAAACAGTGGATGGAAAGGTGCTGGCACTGGTCTTAAAGTTGGAGTTCTTGGCTTCTAGTCCTGGCATTCTGCTCTGCGTTAGGCTTGTTTGTTTTGGGTGACTGGATCTTTTGGTCTCTTCAAGCCTCAGTTTTTTTCATCTGTAAACCTAAACTAATTTCTACTGCACAGGGTTATTGTGAGGATTAGCAAGACACTGTGTGTATACATGCAGTACAAGTGCAAAAGGACATTGTTAGCAGTAGAGCTCATTTAGGGAACAGGAAGCTGTCATTTCCCAGAGAAAGTTACCCCCAGATGGGGCCAAGGAAGAGGAATTGTTTCCTCCTCTTATTGCAGCCCTTCTCAGGGCTATGTCTCTCGCTGCAAGCTCTTTTGTCCACTAGGCCACAAATGAGCCATATCTGACCCTGGGCATTGATTCCAGGAGTCCAAGGACCCAGGGTATCTGGAAATGAACCATCAGTGTTTGTTTGCCAATAAATCTACCTTTGCAATTTTCCTCTTCACCTGTATGCTTTTGCATACAGGTATATGGAAATTTTCAGGTTAATTTTCCACATTAATTTTCAGATTTCTGTTCTGGGTTCAACAAGGCTAAGATTAATACAAGAGTCTCTGACCTCTCCCAAAGAACAGCTACCTACAGTCTTAGTATCTGTGAGTAGCAGGTTCCTCAAGAAAAACAAAAACAAAAAACCAACCCAAGTGCTGAAAGTGAAACTCGATATTACAGAGAAGCCTGGTCATGCATGTCATCAAGCACTTTGTGGCAGGATGCTGTGTGCTTGTGGAGAATAAAGCTTCCTGCCTCCTGTACCAGCAGGAGGGTCATGAGGGGACAAGACAGAGGAAAAGAGGGAACAAGAAGATGGCAGGAGAGGACAGATCCTGGGGACAGGGGAAAAAGAGAGGGGGCAAAGGGATAAATACAGATGTGTTCTAGTGTTCCAGGGCAGGCAGGAATCGTGTTCTTTGCATATCTCTCCAGTCTTGTGACAAGGTGATTATGAGTTAAGGCTGTTCAAATAGATGTTATGGAGCCCTGTATAGAGTCTTACAGAGCCTCCCACTGTGTTCAGTTCCTATTCTAATTCCTCTTCTACTCAGGGCCGCCCACCAGGGGTAGGCCTTTGACTCTGGATGTGAGTTGGCCAAAATGGTGAGGTCAGAATGTGAAGGGCCTTGAACACCAGCTTTCAATTTTTTCCAAATAATGGGAACCATTAGAGGGGCAGGATGCCAGGCCAGTGCTCCAGGAGGCTCCTGGCTCTGTGCGAAGTTGTCTGGGCTGCAAGGGCAGGAGGCTAGGGGTAGGGATGCCAGCTGGGAGGTAATGAAGATCTGGGCAGACAACAGCAGTGATGAAGGAGGGGCAAGTTTAGGATACAGGACGTATATATGGGGTGGTGGCGATGTAATCTGGGACTCTTGGCAGGAGAGTGGAAAGGGCCACTGGAGGAGTCCCAGAAGATGGGCTCCTTGCTCCAGGGGTTGGGAGGAAAGGCATGGCTATTAACATAAACGGTGAATTGGCTCCTCAATGGCTCTGGTCCCTCTGCAGGAATATGCTGACCTTGCAGCCCTGAGCTCCCAGGCCTGGCTGGACGAGACGGGCCGGCTTGGGGCTGCCGTCGCGGGAGCTCTGTCTTGTCGCTGGGGTTCAGGAAGACTCCAGGCCTGAACGGGCTGAAAAAGAAGGACGCTACTCGGCCCCAGCTCCTCCCGCGTCTCGCCCAGGCCCCTGCCTTTGGCCCGGCTGGTCGGAAAGCGAAGGACTGTCAGAAGCGAAGGAGAGCGGGCTACCGCGGGCCAGGGTTGGGGTGGGAACAGGCCTGAAAGCGGGAGAAGCGCGCGAAGTGGAAGAAAGGAACCCACTAGGAAGAGCCCGCTCTGCAGGCGCCGACCGACCCCAGCGCCAGGCCCGGTTCCGCTGCTGCGCCTCCGCCTCCCCGGCGCCTCCAGCCCGGGTAGGAGGAGCCACAGCGCCACCCAGCGGCCGGTGTCGGGGAACAGCAGTCACGGCTCTTCCGCGGCCCCAGAAGAGTGGGTAGCTGGGTGGAACAGGACAGTGGAAGGCCTAGAAGAAAGCGGGTACCAACGTGGGCACAGAGTGGTTAATGGTCCCTGTGTTTACTTCACCTACCAGTCCATGTGGCACATAGCACCAGTTGAATCTTACTCCAGGTCAGCTGATGATACTCCTCTCAAGCTCAACAATCTTCCATGGCTCCCGATGGGTCACCATATAAAGCCCAAATTCCCTGGCCTGACTTTCAAGGCCTTCTATGTTTTGACCTCAGGCTATCTTTCAAGCTCATCTCTTGCCACCCACTCCACACATCCTGTACCACTTACTCCTGCTCAGATGAACCACCCACCACTTCTGCATCTACATTCATTCACTCAGCGAGCATTGACTAAGGCACTGGGGAGATAATAAATAAGACAGACAAGGTCCTTGTCTGCTCAGAGCTTACGTTCAAATGGAGAAAAAGGTAATAAACAAGAAAGCCAAAGTATAAACAAGATCGTTTGAAATAGTTACAAGTGCTAGATCATATAAAAAGCAGGGTAGTATGATAGAGTGTCTGTGGTGAGGAGGGCACTACTGTACGTAGAGTAGCTAGGTAAAACTTTTCTGAGAAAGCAATATCTGAGCTCGGACCTGATCATGAAGAGCCTTGCAAAAATCTGGGGGAAGAACATTTCAGGCTGAGAAACGGCATGTACAAAGGTCCGGAGACAGGAACAGGCTTAGCATATCAGAGGAAAAGAAATAAGGCAGGGTGGCTTTGGACATGAAGGGAGTATGCTGGGTGAGATTGGACAGATAGACAATTGGCAGGTTGTGTAGGTCAGTGTGGAATTTATTTTGACTTAGATGAGAAACTAGGAGAGGGTGTTAGCCGGGGAGAGATATCATCTGGTTTGCATTTTTAAGAGATTCTGTGGGTGAACTGTGCATGGGGTGCAAGATTGGAAGCAGGGAGACCAGGTAGGAAGCCATTGCAGTGGTCTATGAGAGAGTTGGCGGTGGCGTGGACTAGGCGGTGACAATGGAGGTGAGAAAAATGGTCAGATTCTAGAGGTGTTTTGACTAATTTCTGTTTATGTATTTTCTCCTCAACAAACCCAGGAGCTTCTTGACCTTCTTCATGTCTGAGTGATCTTTGGATTTCCATCCTACACCCCAAACAGTTTCTCTGCGATCTGCCACAGTGAATGTGATAGGAGGTAATGGCAGTTGAATAGAAACTTGGGCATGAGGCAGAAGTTTTGAGACTTCCTTCTAGTTGCTCTAATGGGCTTCTCCCTCCCTTTTTCCTTCTTCGCCCCTTGGTGTCACCTAAAAGAATCTAAGTATGTTTGGGAGGGAAGAAAACTCAGGAGTTATGGAGTTGCTCCTCTGTGCTAGTAACTGGGCTCCATGTCTTCACATAGATTACTTCATTTGGGTTAAGTTATTTCATACGTATAAAAACATCTAATCCTATCCATTCATTTTAGAGACAATCCGATTAGGAACCCCAAAAGGAAAGGGACTTTATGAAGTTGGGTAGAAAGGCCAAGTTGTCATTGCATAAAGTAGTCACTATTTTGAGTCCCTCATAGACTGCTCTTCCCATTTAGCACCCAAATACTGTTTGTCTACACCCATTTTGCTAAGGTCTTTTTCAGTCTCTTGTTAATTGTTAGCATTACATAATCTCAATAAATCTCTTGGTGAAATTGCAAGTCTTGAAAAGGATTCAAGGTTTCATGAAGTCAATGAAAGTGATGTTGGAGACCATCTCTAATGTCATGTAAAGTCTTTGATAAATGGGGATTTGGCAGAGATAGGCCAGTTATCCCTGGCAGAAGGGAAAATTGACCTGGGTAATGATAGGATCAAGGCTTCAAAGAGAATGATTCAACTCTCAAAGGATTACAAGAGGTCCTTGGGATAACTGAAGAAGCTCTCTAATTTTGGAAAAAACAAAACAAAAACTCTGCTTATGACTGTACTGCAAAAGTCAATATTGTCCTCTCAGGTACTTTGGTCAGGAAAATTACATTATCCCCCAGTGCTTGACTCATACTTTGTCTATTGTAAGAATTAGTGCATATCTGCAATTATTTATACATTTATACATTTCGTACATTTTAAATGGAAACTAAAATAGTTTCTACATTTCCAATTTTATTTCTCAAGATGAAGTCCTAGCCAAATCCTTTTCTCCTTTTCTTCTGCTCTACTGTGAAATGTTGGTCCCCATTTCAAGTGGATTCATTGTAAGTGGCCTTTTTCTAGCACCACTTATCCTCAAATAACAAGGACTTAATGTGGCCACAGCCTTCTCTTCACCCAGTGATTGTAATGCCTGGCTGCACATTAGAATCACTTGTGGAGTTTTCTAAACAGTACCGAAGCTGGGACTCCTACCCCAAACTAATTAAATCAGACTTTCTGCTGGTAAGGTCAGAACTAAAACTCTCCAGGTGATTCTGATATGCTGCCAGGGCTGTGAGCCACTGCCATGTTTCCTCCTCGCCCATGCTGAGGCTGGAAGAGACAGGCTGTCTGCAGTTGGACTGACCTGAAGAGAGAGTGCCAGGGCCTGGGCCTGGCTCAGGGAGGGAGAGCTCAGAGAGGCAGCTATAGAGTGATGGTAGCTTAATCCAGGAGTGAAATGGTGACATATGGCTGGTAGAGCTACTTCCTTGTCACAGTCATGGTGCCCTGTACTCCCTTAGCACTGTGGGTGTATTGGCCCCTCTGCTTTTATATGTAGTAGGTTAGTTTCGGACCTGCAATCCCTCATCTCTCTTTCCTATGACCAAGGCCAAGAGAACCTGGCTCCCTCCTCTTGGGCATTCAGTGAGACAAAAATGCTAATGTTAAAAAAAAAAAAAAAGCTAATGTTGTAGTGGGTGTATTATGGTTGTCCAATGCATAAAGTCGTATTATCATGTGGATTTATAATGTCTATTTCCTGCTGTTTTGCCAGCACCCAGTGCACTGTCTGATATATAGTCGTTGCTCAGTAGGTATATTTTGAATGAATGACTAAGTTGAACACAGGCAGGATGCAATCAGTACCATGATTAAGGGACAAAGTGTCATTGAAGAACAGAGGAGGAAGAGATTTTTTCCAGCTCAATAGAGGGGGAATGTGGAAGTCTTCATAGCAGAGGTGGCATTTGAGCTGGACTTTGAAAACTAGGAAAGTCAGTGATAGGCAGAGATGCAAAGAGGGCATTCCAGTGCAGAAGAGACAATGTGAGCTAAGGGTGGGAGATGAGACTGTGCAGAGCTCATTCAGATACCAACCAGTAGGGCAGTGGAGCATGGATGTGAGTATATGAGCACCTACGGGGGAAGATCAGATGATCAGACTGGTAGGATATGATCAAAAAACAAAGAGCCTTGAATGGCATGCTCAATTTACCCTTGATTCTATGGACAACGTGGAGCCATGCAATATTTTTTACACCAAGTGTGTAATGTTTGCTTTAGGGAGATTAGCTGTATCCTCTAGGACACTCAACCATGGCAGCAATGGTTTCACACAAAACCTCTTTCAAGTGTCTCTGAAGCGTGTGGGACTGTGCCAGGTGGAGGATGGATCAGAGCTGGAGTGACTAGACAAGAGATTGGTTAGTAGGCTATTGCAGTAGTCCAGGCAAAAGCCACTGAAGGCCTGAAACAGCTTAGTGGGAGTCAGGGTGGAAAGTAGGGGAAGGATTTGACACATCTTACAAAAGCAGAATGATGGAACTTGGTGACTGTTTTAGGTGGGGGTGAAGGAAAGAGAAGAAAGACTGAGTGACTAATGATAATAACAACAATCAGCATGTGAGCGGCTCCTTTGTGCCAGCTGTTTTGCCAGGTGCTTCATGTACTACACCATCTAATTCTCACAATAACCCTTGTGATAGATGAGGACACCAAGGTTCAAGGAAGTAAAGGAACTCTTGTCCAAACTCATACAAGTAGGACATGGTGATGGCAGCACTAGCCCATCTCGAGTGGCTGCTGCCAAGACGTAAGCTGCAGCAGGAAGGTGTGGTCCAGGCCTTCTTCTCCACAGAGCAGGCAGGAGCCCTAACCCCCTAGGCCTGGGCCTCCCACTCCACAAACAGGCACAAGACCCACCCTCCCAGGGGGGACTGCAGCTGCCCAAGTTGTGCCTGCAGATCTGAGTATCCCTGTGCTCTTGAGGGGCTGAGAGCAGGCAGGAGTGCTGCCCTCCAGGGCACAGCTGCAGCTGCACAAACCATGGCTGCAGACCCAAGCCTTCTGCTCCATAGAGCAGGCAGGTGCCCTGCTCCCCCAGGTGTAGCTGCAGCTGCCCAAACCAGTGTTGCAGCCTCAAGCATCCCTGGACTTTTAGGGGCCCAGGAAGGTCCACCTGTCCTCGTGGGCTCAGAAGTACCTGCTCCCACTGCCTGGCTTCTCCTTGCTGCCAGCAACCCCTCTGATCTTGGAGCAAATTTGGGCCAAGCCTGGGCACCATGAATGGCAGCAGGAGGCAGATAGGTTCTTCAGTGAAAGGGTGTAGGTCCCTGATGAGGCCCCACCTTCAGGCCAGGGAGGTTCTGAAGGCTGGGGGTTGGGCTGCCAGTCCCACAGACTGGAGTGGGAACTTGTGATGCCTTTTCTGGGCCTGCTCATGGCTGCCCATGGGCCAATTGGTGCACATTTCCTCCCCTCTGAGGCCCATAAAAGCCTTGGGCTCAGCCAGAGCTAAGCAGATGACAGGATGGGCAGCTGCAGAGAGGAGCTACCCTCTCTGCTGAGAGCTTCAGAGACCTGCAGAGATGTTGGGACTACCAGCTGCAGAGAGGAGCTACCCTCTCCAGAGCCTCCTCTCTGCTGAGAGCTGTAGAGCTGACAGGATGACCTGCCTGCAGAAAGGAGCTAACCACTCTAGGTTCCCTCTGAGCTGTTCTAACACTCACTAAAGCTCCTCTTTGTCTTGCTCACCCTCCACTTGTCTGTGTACCTTATTCTGCCTGGATGCAGGACAAGAACTTGGGCAAAGGTGTCACTGACCACAGAGGTTTCCAGCCAGAAAAGTGATGCTCCAAAGATCCCATAACAATGGCACTGGCTAGACTCAGAACTCATAGAGTCTGACTCCAGAAACCATGACTTCCATGCTATGCTGCTTTTGGGGAAGCAGAGCGGGCTAGTGGTTTCTCGAAAAAGTAATTTGGCGGCTCAGTCAGGACATCAGCTTCTCTCTTGATCATGCCCTCCTTTCCCCATTCATGTGAAAGCAGTGGTAGTGATGGAGAGCCCTGTCTGCCACCCCTCCAGCAGTTGTCCCCAAGTGGCCTTCCTCCTGTGGTGGTAAGATGGGTCTGGTGAAGAGGTGTAGGAGAGATGAGGCTGGCAGACTAGAACCAAAGGCTGCAACAAAAGCAACAACTGGCAATCTCCAGGCCACGTGGAGCCTGCAGACTTGTTTAACCCTCATAGAGGTAGGTTGGTTGGTTTTAGACTTGAGCCAACATTTATGAATTAGGGAGCTTCATGTTGGAATCCCAAATCCTAACTTCCCTTGAAGAATGAGAAGATTTGGCAACATTAGACCTACATTCCCCAAGACAACTCTGGGCTTCAGCTGCTTCCTTTGCACATGTCCTACAGTTCTGAGCACTCACATTGGAGTCTGCATTTTTCCCCAACCTGGCCTACTTCACTCTGTACAGTGACCTGCCTGATCCCTGCAGGTGGCTGGCTTTGTGAGTCCTTGTCTAGAATGGTCTACTACAGTTTACCCTTTCTTCCTGAGATTTGAACCAACAGGGAGCCAGGCACAGGGTCAGCATCTCTGGTCCCACTCCCTCCCCAAACCAAAGACTTTTCCAATGCAGCAAGCTTGACTCCACAGAACAAAGCCATGAAGGGAGGGTTATCATCAAGTCTTACCATTTATTTCTTTATGGGGTTAAACAAGAGCAGAGAGGCCTCTGCCCCACAATGCAACAAAACAGAAAGCAGTACACATACAGAGACTCTCACCAAAACACAGAGGCAGGGTAAGAGGGAGGGCAGAGACAACTGAATCATAGCCAGGTAATGGAGGAAGGGATGGGGGACTACTAGGAAACCAGCTTGGACACTCAGTCATAGGAACTAGTGCAAGAAAGTCCTACTCATGAAGCACAGTGTAGAAAATGGCATAAGAAAGCTGCCCGGCTCTGCTGCCTGTGATGGAAGGCAGGGACAGCCAGAGAGGTGGTGGAATATTAGGGTGGTGGGGTGAATGGAGGCAGTCAAATGACTCTGAGGTGGAGTGAGGTGCCCCTTTCCTCTGCCACTGGGCAAGGCCTTGGGCTGGTCTGAGCCAGGGGTCTCCTGGGCACTTAGTGAGGGGGAAGAGAGGATGGGAGTCTCCAAGGGTCCATTCCCTGGGGCCATATGGTTCCCCTTTACTTCCCAGTCCTTTTTCCCCTCCTGAGGATGCAGGAGTTAGAAGGCAGTACCTGGGGTCTCTCTGGAGCCCAAGCACCCGCCCCTTTAATTATACATAAGCATGTCTGGAAAGGAGCCAGCACCTCTTCCCCTCCCCAGCTGAAAAGAGCACTCTAGGGATGAGGTATGTGGCCAGGCCTGAAGTGATGAGGGCCAAACAGGGGAGTTTGTGGGCAGGGCACAGGAGTTGGGGACAGGCTGTAAGAAATGAGAAAACTGGCAGGGAAGGACTCCCCAATCTCATGTAACCAATCTGGGACCCAGTTGAGGCCCATGAATGATTCCCTCTCCACTAGGGAGGCCTCCCATTCATCCCTAAGCTGACCAAGTCCGGGCCATCTGCTTCTTGGTTTCTGTCTCATGCAGCCCCAGGTCCACCCTCCCATTCACTCACTAGTATCACATCCCAGAAGGACACAGGCCTTGTTGGCACTAAAAGCTCCCTGGCCTCTCCCAGGAATACAGCTCTGGCTCCCTTTCCTGTCAGTTCTTAACCAGAATTCAGATGTCCCAGGCAATGTGGGATCCCCCCTATTCCCCACCCCCACACAGCAGACCAGAGCAAGGCTAATGGCCCCCAAGGGGTTCTCAATGCCTCTTCTCTTGTCCAGCCCTCTAGCCTGACTCAACAGTTTCTCAGCCAAGGGATGACAGCACATGATCTTTAGTCAAAGGGTCTTTTTGCCAGTCCCTAGACTTTCTCTAGCAAGGGACTGGGGTGACTGCAGCAGAAGATCCTGCTACAGGGTGTAGAGGAGTCTGTTTGTTTCACAATTGGGACAGTAACCCATGGGGTCAGAGATGGAAAGGCATGAATACTCTTTGGTAGGCTGGGGACGGGTACAGGGTGGGGAGAGGGGAGGCTCATCTCTGGAGAGCTCTGGGGCAATGCCACCAGGTTCTCCTTCATGGAGGCCTGGGCTAGGACAAGAAAAGGGAGTATGAGGACCCTGGCCAGGCCTGATCCACTTGGGCTTAAGTCCCTCCTCCCCATGGAGATAGGAAATGTTAATATCTTTGGCCCTAAGGCCAAGATCTCCAGGGCAAGGGAGGCCCTTGGGAGTATGTGCACCTTCTGTAAGATAGGGTCCTTCAGACAGCAGCAGTCTAACCATGTGCCTGTAGCCTTTTGCTTTAAGGCCCAGCAACTCAGTTCCTGTGGTCTTTTCCCAGAGGGCTCCTAATGCAACTCTCTCTGTTTTGGGGAGCAGTTTTCAAGCCTGCCTCAACACTTATGGTCCATCTCCCCAAAGCTGGGTGGCAGTAGCCTATTCGACCATCTCTTCAAGCCCTCTGCCCACATTTCTCCTCTCCTATCTCCCTTCCCTATCTTCATCCTCTTTCACCACTCATTCTGTACCCCTTTCCTGCCCCTCATTGCCTAGGGTGGTGGGGCACAGCTTAACTGGGGCCCCGATCTAGCTGCAACTATGCGCACCTCATCTCCCAGCCTGGTGCTTCACCTGCGATAGTCCCAGGTGGGGCAAAGTGTGTTGAAGTGGCAGAAGGGCCATTGCACTGTCTGCCGTCGCCCGTTGGGATATGGGCAGGAGGGAATTAAGGATCTTGGCAACAAAAGGAATGTGGAGGGGGGGAAGAGTGTCTCCCCTCTGTGCCCCCCAACATTCCCTGCAGGGCCCAGGCTGGGTGAGCAGCCTCTTTCCCTGGGGTCAGGGCTCTTGGCAGGGGTGGGCATATCCAGCCCCGACTTCCTCCCTTTTTTTGCTAAGCCCCATAGATGGGGGCTTGGGAGGGGTCACCTGCTGCTCCTGCCTTTTTCGCCTGGATGAGTTTTGCAGCTCCTTGGGGCCCTCTGGCCATTCTGTTGGAGCTGCTTTTGGGGTGGGGGTAGGCTGGGGGGATGTGTGGTTCGATTTCCCCCCGTCCCCACCTTATCCTATACCTCCCATGGGAGGAGCCCCCTTCCCCCCACCTGGGGGAGCTGGAGCTGATATCAGTGTGTGGTGGAGGTCTGTTCTCCCTACTGTCACTCTTCCCGTGTCAGGCCCTCTTCTAGGGCAGGCAGTGTCTCCAGCCCCAATCCCCCACCACCCTGGTTGTTGGAGAAGGACACCACGGTATGGAGGAGCATGAGAACAAGGATGCAGAGCCGGATCCTGCTAGGGCTGAGGCGGGAGCCCCCAGAGACTGGCAGCAGGGCAGGCTTGTTGCTGACACGGCCCGGGGGATCATGACGGGGGTGGTAGTGGTGGTACTGTTGGTGGTAGTGGTGGAAATAGGAGTGGTGGAACTGCTGGTGGTGGCTTTTGGGGGCCTCAGACTCCTTGATCTTCTTCTTCTTTGCCTCACAGGAGACCCACTGCACGTCACAGCACTTGGTTTCCGGCCACTTTGGTGAAGTATCCAGCAACCCTGCCAATGGATAAGGAAGGTGTGGTGGGGTGCTTGGGGAGCAGATGGCTGCGCCTTATCTAGGGATCGGGTTTCCAGAGCTGGGGCTGCTCAGGTAGCCTCATCCAAGGCTCCTTCCCCGCTAGCCCTCAACACTTTCCCTTCCTGAGCCCTTCTTTTCTGAGGATCCCAGTCAGTTTCCTCAGGATGAATCCTTGGATGTGTTCTGGCCAGAGAAAGACACTCTGGTCTTTTGCCCTATTCCACTTGCCCCTGTCCCAACCTGGGGACCTCACTGTCCATTTGTCCAGCCACTGGCCTTCTTCTCACCTGACTCCCCTGTTGTTCTCCCTGCTCCCACTCCTCTGACCTGATGCCTGCCCTGGGTCCCTGGCTTCCTCCCTCTTCCCCAGTGCCCTGCCTTTACCTGTACAGATAAAGCCAGGGAGCCCTCCGTACACCATTTCCTCATTGTCGGGGAGTATAAAGGGGCACCGGGTCTGCACCTCCAGGCAGTATTGCTTGCAGGGCACCCAGCGCTGGCATTCCTGCTGGGTCACGCTGAAGTATTCTGAGCACAGCCAGGCCTTGTAGACAGCCTGTGGGGAGAGGAAAGAGCATCAGCCCACGTACCAGCCCCTTTCCACTTCAGAGGACCGGGATGGGGGGCCATACTTGTGATCTCTCAAGGGGGCCTCACCAACCTAACCCCAGGATCCAGGGGGTAAAGAGGAAGAAGGACTTGGGTCAAGGACTTGGCCAAGAAGGACTTGGTCACTACATTTTACCTAAGATTTCCCATCTCATAGCGAGGGCTCTCAAGACCCCCCAGTCTACAGTAGTCATCCAAGACTCAGAATTTGTGTGGTGGCAAAAATCACAAAATTACTCCTAGGTCAGAACTGGAAGGAGCCTTAGCAATCATCCCATGCAATCCTGGTCCAAGGAAGTCTCTTGACTTGTCTGAGACTACCTATACATAATGAGGCAAATTTCAGTATGGTTCAATTCAGCAAACATTTCCTTGGCTGACAGTATTGAGTTTCTAAATTCAAGAAAGAGAAAGAATAGTCCTTGCTCTACCTAATTAGGGTGTTGTATGGATGAAATAACATGGCACGTATGAAAATGTTTTGTAAACTCTAAAGTGTAATGCAAATGTGAGGGGTTACTTTTAATAAAAAACAGGAACCTGCCTTACCCGGCACCATGTGTGCCTTTGACCTTTACTTGATCCATGCTCTGCCCTATTGGCTTCTGCTCTGGCATGGAGCAGACATCACACACACTGCTACATTTCATTTGTAACCTCTGCTTTGCAGTTTCACTTCATGGGTATACTTCCTGTCCCTCATCTAGCCCACCCCTGCCAGGCACTGGGTGCTAGCTAAGAAAGGTTCCCTGCTCCATACTATTTGGTTATGGTTAAATCCAGGGTTTCATAACAGTGATACTACTGACATTTTGGGTCAGATAATTCTTTGCTCTGGGGGTTGTCCTGTGCATTGCAGGATATTGTGCAGCATCTCTGGCCTCTACCCATTAGACACCAGTAGCATTCTCTCCCCTCACGTATTGTGAAAACCAAAAACAAAAACATGTCTCTAGCCATTGTCAAATGTCCCCCCAGGGTAGGGGAATTCTCTCCAGTTGTGGACCACTGATCTAGGTCCTTGCTCCTCAAAGTATGGACCTAGACCAGCAGCATCATCATCACCTGGGAGCTTGTGAGAGATGCAGAATCTCAGGCTCCACTCCTGATCTGTCAAATCAGCATCTGCATTTTAACATATGCCCAGATGGCTTTCATGCACCTTGCCTGTTCCTGTGTCACTACCCACATCCAGCCCTGGTATCTTTAGGGGAGCTTTCTAGGTTCATCATTGTTCCTCACAGCAATGGTTCTTAGACTTCAGTATGCCTCAGAGCCCCCTGAAGCATTCGTTAAATATGCAGATGTCTCCCTCTGTTTCAGCTTCAAGAGGACAGAAGTGGGCTCAGCATCTGCATTTTTGAGCCAGGGGGTCACTGTGCTGCAGGAGGCTTTTCCACCATACTCTGAGCAACATGGTTTTAGAAGCACTGTCAGTTTCTTATACTTACTTTAAACATTTTCACTAAACTACAAATAACTCTGCTGTGAACATTGACTTTGGCAATGCAATCCCACACTGGCCTTTTCCAAAGCAGGGGTGTACTAGTGGGTGATGGGGTAGGTGGTGGTGCAAATCAATCCCCCAAGGAGCAAAACATTGCTTGGGACTTTGGTATCTCACAGGCAACTCAAATTTAACAAGTTCTAAATTTTAAAATGTAGATCTTACTTTTTTAATCCCAAATCCATTGTCGTCCTCAAGTCTTGACCATTCAGTGAGTGCCAGAAAACCACTTCAGTGAGTGCTATGAAACATAGATGCCAGCTTTCATGTCTCTTTCTCTGTATCCCCTCATCTAGTTTATCAGAGAGGCATGCCAATTGTAGCTCCACATCCACGCCTTTGGGCAGACCATCATTATCTCTCACCTGGATGACAGTCTCGCATCTGCCCTCCCCACCTGCACTCTTGCTCTTTCCAATCCACTGTCCACACAGGAGGAAGAGTGGTCTCAAAACACAATTGACTCATGTTACTCCTTTGCTCCAAACCCTTCAATGGATTTATACTGAAACTTCTGACCACAGATTTCTAGCCCTCGTATGACTTTGCTCCTGTCTCTCTCTCAAACTTCATTTTCTTTCTTTTCCTTGAACATACCCTCCTTATTCCCACCTCAGGGCCTTGGAACATACTGTTCTTTTGTTCTGGAATGCTCTTCCCCCTACTCTTGACATGTCTGGGTCATTCTCATTTTTCAGATCTCGGTTTAAATGTCCCGTCATCAGAGAGGGTCTCTCTTTACCCCTCTCACCAAAGGATGCTGCCCTCATTATTCTCTTTTCCTTAATTGTTTCTTCACCACAAGTATTACTTTCTCTGCACTCTTGTTTCCTTTCTGTCAGCCCCACTAAAATGTGACTTGCACGTAAGCAGACATGGGTTTGCTTTATTAACCATTGTGTACACTACACAATATACACTAAAAAAATCAGTTGATTGAACGAACAAGACAAGCAAATGAGGACATGTTTCTAGGCTCATGAAAATTCCAGTTTCATGGGTAGACACATCTAACTTGAATCTATGGCATATGATCTATACCACAGGAGAGTTCAAACCATGGACCACTGGAGTGAAGCAAGTAGAGAAGCAGGGAAAGATTCCAGTGTGGGGAGAACAGTTGAGCTTGGACTCAAATCAGGATTTTAGATGGGGTGTATGGAGATGAAGTAAGTGGGCATTCCAAGCTGAGGCAACAGCTTAAGCAAAGGTATGTCAGCAAACAAATTCATGGTGGGTTAAGAGAACAGAGAATGGTTTTGTATGAATGGAATGAAAAGGGCACCAATCTCTTGTTCACAGACATTTATTTCCACATTTTTACTATTATGAACAACACTCCAGTGACTATCTTTATACATACATCTCTTGCACACTTGTGTTAAATTTTATTTATATCAATTCCTGAATATGAAGTTATTGGACTAAAAGAACATGTGAAAAGGAATGGGAAAGGAGTGAAAGGAAGGTAAAAAAGGGGGTGAAAATAGGAGGCAGGGTAAGAGAGCTGGAAGGTTAAAGAAAAGGGCAGGAAGAGAGTGGCTTGAGGGGTGTGAGAGAGTGGCAGCTGGGGCAAGGGGTGGAAGACAGGAGGTGTGTAGGAAAGAGAGGGTAAGGAATAGTTGGAATAGTCGGGGTAGGAAACAACGGTGTTGAGAAGAAACAGCCAGGGAATTAGAGGTGGCGGGTATAAAAGAGGTGAAGGGGTAAGAGTGGGGTGAGGGTGAAAGAAGTTGAAAGGTAGGGACATAAGAAAGGGTGAGATGGGGGTAAGCGGGGCTGTTAAGAGAAAGTGGTAATAAAGAGAGTAAGAAAGACAGGGGTGATAACAAGCAGCGGGTGAATAAGATGGAATAAGAGTGGTTAAGAAAGATGGGAGCATAAGAAAGCAAAGGTAAGGAAGATGGATAAGAAAGCACAAGAAGGGGAGGAGAAAGAAATTAAGGCAGGAAAGAACATGAAATTACAAGAACTAAGGGTCCCAGTACCTTAGAGACTTCCCTCCATCTTTTGAGCCCCTCAGTGCCAAGATGAGTCTCCGTCCACAGGCTCTGCCCCAGTGTCTGCAGCCTGGACCCAGAGCCTGCCTCACCCTCACCCCAAAATGTGTGTAATTGGCCCCCTCCCAACCTTGCATCCATTGGTGGGACTCAGAAGTCTATGTAAAATTCTTTCTGGGCTCTTCTAGTTCAATGTTCCTGGTCCTAGGTGAGGAGGCCCCAGTGGAGTTCCTGCCCTCCTCCCAGGCAACTGCAATTGGCCCAGTAACAGGCTATGGTGGCTGGGCGGTCCCCTCATCTGCTCCTGGAGGGAGGAAGGGAGGGAGGCAGCCAAGGTAGGTTGGGGAAGGGGGAGGGGTGACCTGACATTGGGAGTGTGGCCCTTCTCCTTAATTAGACGACCTCCCCACTCAGTCCCCACATCCCCAGCCAGAGTCACCATGACAACAAGTGGGTGAGCAGATTGCTTGGGGAGGACACCAGGCCTGTGGGTGGTAAGGCAGGAATAGGCAAGGAGCTAATGAGGGGAATGGAGGCAGAAGAGTGATGCAGGGCTCAGAGGTAATCCAATTCCTCAGCTCCACAGAAGGCCAGGGAGGCCATTGTTATCCCTCATGCCTCAGAGGTGGCCTGGGGTCCTTCTCAGGTGAAAGATATGGCTCTCTGTGTTTGTTACAGCTTGGGCAACAAGACTGCCTTAGACTTTGCAGCCCTGTTTCTAAGATGGACCTAGGTAGCTTGTCCTGTCTCATCAGTGTTAGGACTGAGGGAGGGGTTGGCAGGGGGAGGTTGTTTAGTCATTCACAGGGGCCTGGGCACTTGTCTACAAGGATGGAGGAAAGCCAGGAGGGCCCGGCTTAGGAGAACTGTGGGGCTTGCTGGAGGCAAGGCATGCAGGGAAAGTGTAGAAATGTCTTAGAACCAGCTAACAGTCAGCTGGGAGAATCCTGGAGCTCTTTTGTTTTCCAGTATCTCAACTATGGCTGCATATCACAATCACTCAGAGAGAGCTTCCAAAAAATACTACTGTCTGGGCTGGGTGCGGTGGCTCATGCCGGTAATCCCAGCACTTTGGGAGGCTGAAGCTGGTGGATCACTTGAGTCCAGGAGTTCGACACTAACCTGGGCAACATGGTGAAATCCTGTCTCTACAAAAAACATTACTGTGCGTAGTGTTGCACACCTGGGATCCTACCTATTTAGGGCACTCAGGTGGGAAGGTCACCTTTGCCCGGGAGGCA
>NW_016107897.1:988774-1008629 GCF_001604975.1 Cebus imitator | reverse complement strand
AGATCAACTAAGTCAGAATCCTTATGGATGGAGCTACACATCTGTAGTTTTTCAAAATACCTCAGGCAATTTTAGTATGCAGCCAGGGTTGAGAACCATTGATTTGGTCCTACTTCATCATTTCACAAATGGGAAAACTGAGGCCTAGGAAGAAAGGAAGGACTTGTCTACTGATGCATAAAATAGTGGCAGAGAGAGGAACTGGAAACCTGGTTTCCCACCTCCAACTCCAGGGTTCTTCCTACTGAACAATCCTACCAGTAACAATGAATCAAAATTTGAGAGGCAAGACACAGGGCGTGGTGAGAGGAGGAGAGCTGAGAGAACCAGGCCTGCTCTGGCGTGTTAGGCTCTTCAAACTCCAGCCCTGGCAGAAGAGGCTTTCCAATTATGTCCTATCCTCTGAGCTTAACCACCTGAACCCTTGAGTTGGCAGCGGGAGATGGGTGGGGTGGGAAGCATTGACCTGGCAGTGCCCTCCTTTCCCCACCTCAGTCGGGCCACCGCTGGGCTCAATCAAGTTCTGGCTGCTACAGCCCAGTTGCTATGGGAACTGGGAGGGGAAGGAAGCAGGAAATAACTAGAGGGAACACCAATTAACCCAAAAAGGAAGCTGGGAAGGCTGTCCCATCCCTCCTCCCAGCTGGGCTGCAGAGCACTCCTGAAATGGGAGGGGCAAGATGAGAGGGATCACTACCCCTCCTGGGCTCTGCAGTTGCCAGTCTGGGGAGGACCCAGAGAGCCTCACTGTCCAGCTCTCAGGCTTGCAGCGCTGGCTAGGGCATCCTCATCCCTAATTATCCTCTAAAAAGGAGACTCTTACACCCCAAAGGCAGGGCTCAGGGCCAGAGGGTTTAGAAAAGTGGAGGTCATCCCAAGCTCCTTGGTTTTGGGGCTGAAAAGCCCACCAAGGAGGAGAGCTTCAGTTCCTGCCAACCAAGAAGTAAGCAGTATTCTTCCTAGATTCTAACTTGCTTCCATCCCTGGTGTCTATTTGCCCATCCAAATCTTCCCTATAGGCTTTCTCTCCAGGGCTGTTTGTCTTCCATGTACCCCTGGTGCCCTTGGCCAGCAGCTGGAGCTGCAGCCACAGAACCTGTGGAGGCAAAGCAGCAATGTGAGCTGCACATGGGGATGAAATCCACTGTCCACAGACACCACGGTACACTCCGCCCCCAGATTTTACCCAAAGAGAAACTGAGGCCCAAAGAAGAGGGTTGGCTTAGCCAAGTCAGAGGCATGTAAGAAATCAACTATAAGCCAGGATTAGAAGGGAGGCAACTTGATAGCTGACCTGATGCCTCTTTGCACTGCAGCCATCAGCACACATAGAAGTGTATGGGGGACCCCTCCAGTGGGGTCTGAAAAGAGCGAAGTGCTGCTAGTCCTGACTCTGGGCTTTCAAAGAGTTGGATCAGAACAGGGTTAGGTCAAAGTCAGTCTCCTCAACCAGAGGAAGGAGATCATGGACATAACTCTGCGGACAGTAGTTCATTGGGATTGGTAGAATCAGACGGGGATTAGAGGCATTAAAGGGCAAATCCAGGTGGATGATAGGGCTCTACTTAAGTGGCTGTAAAAATAAGCAACAGCTGTCCTCCTTTTCAGACTGAGCAGTCATGAGTCAAAGTGGTCTGACCTGGTCTGAAGGAAAGGCAGGGGAAATGGCTGGAGAGGAGGGTGAGAACCTAGAGCCAGTGCAGTTCCAGAAAGCTCTCACACCACCAAGCCTCTTGGGCCATCTGCTCAAAGGCCAGTGGCTGGATGGGCCCAGCCTGGACAGGGTTGGTCCAATGGAGAAACAGCGTCCCTAATGTAGGAGCAGCTCTGAAGGGGCCTAGATGATCCATGTCAATCAGGTGAGCAGAGGAGTCAGGTTCATGACTGTTCCAGAACAGAAAGGACCATGAGACCCATCACAACACTGCCCTATCTGCTGTTGGAATTTCCACTCCAATATCACTGCCAAGTGCTTATCCAGCTTCTGATTATAAGCCTTGTCACGGGGGGTCATGCTGTCCTAGAGTAGCCCCTATCTTCAGACAACTCTAGCAGTTACAGAAGTTTTTCCTTCTTTTGAACTAATTTCTCCTTGTGGCTTCACTCATGGCTGTCACTAGCTCTTCCCGTGCCATATGGAACAGCTACCTTCCCATCCCCCATGCCAACCCTGCAGGTATTTGTAGACTTCTCTGAATCTGGTTTTCTCATTATTTGTCCATGCAAACATTCCTTGAACATCTTCTGAGTGCCTGCCACTGTGCTGGGAACTACAGATAATAGAGATGAGTAAGACAAGATTCCTGTCTTCAAGGAGCAGGGGAGAAACTATATGAATCAATCATTTTAAGTCACTATGATCGATAGCACAGACAGTCCCCAACTTATGATGGCTCAACTTAAACGCTTTTTCAATTTTACCACAGTGAGAAGGCAATATGTATTCAGTGGAAATACTTCAAGTACCCATACAACTATTCTGTTTTTCACTTTCAGTACAGTATTCAATAAATTACATGACATATTCAACACTTTAATATAAAATGCACTTTGTGCTAGATGATTTTGCCTAATTGTAGGATACTATAAGTGTTCTGAGCACGTTTGAGGTAGGCGAGGCTAAGCTATGGTAGTTTAGGTGTATTAAATGCATTTTCAACTTATGATGTTATCAACTTACAATGGATTTATCAGGAGCACTGTAAGTCGAGAAGCAACTGTATCTCCTTGGTAGCATTAAGGGTGGAGTGATCAACTGTGTTTTGAGGGCTGAAGGACAGGAAAACATCTCCATGTGGGAGATGCTTGAGTTAGGAACTGAAAAAAAAATGAGTAGAAGGTAACTAGGTGGAATAAGGAAAAAATAAGTGCACTTTGAACAAAGAAATGAGCAGGCATAAAGGCCTGGAAGTGTGAAATAGTACTAAGTTAGACACTGTAGGAAGTTTAGAATAGTTACAGGGCACTGAGTGGGACACAATGGGAGATGAGGTTGCAGAGGAAGGCCATGACCATGGCTATGATATGCTCTGGAAGCTGACAAGGGGCTGGGCTTCATCCTGTAAGCAATGGAGAGTCTTTAATAGGTTTTAAATAATTGCTTACTTAAAGGTCGCTTGCCACTCCCATGACTAACTTTTCAGACTTTTGTGTGAAGTGTGGACGATGGAATATAAGCATCAACTGGAGGCATGGAGATCAGTTATGAGACAATTCCAACAGTCTGAGTGAGAGGGTATGAGGACCTCAAATAAAGCAATAGCAGCAGAATTGAGAAACAGGGAGGAGGGGGTGGATGTGAGAAGAGATGTTAAGGAGGTGGAATCACCAAGATTACTTAAGGATGTGGGAAATGAGAGAGAGGGAAAGATCCAGGATGATGACCAAGCTTCTGGCTTGCGTAGCTGGATGAATAGTAGTTTCATTTATTAAGGCAGAGAAAACAGGAGGCATAGAGTTGGGGGTGGAGAAGATAAGTTCAGTCGGGGTCATGTTAACTTCGAAGTATATGTGAGTCAGCCAGGTGGAAATGTTAAGCAGGCAGTTGGACACAGTAGTCAGCTCAGAAGGAGGGTCTGCATAAAGGTTTGGAAGTCATCAGGGATCAGAGAGTTAGTCATCAGGAACATAGTAGGACTACACTTTCCCACACCCTCTCAAGTTAGGCATGGCCATACAACTTGCTTTGGTCAATGAAGTGTGAGTTGAGGCGACATGAGTCACTTCTGGGGAGAAGCTTTAAGAGCAAATGTATGATTTGCCACATTCTCCTCCCTCTGATGCTGACTGTGGGAGCAGTGTTGTGTTGGATCTTCTGCCATGCTGGGTCTTTGGTGACTAACATGAGCAAGATGTTCCCTGAAGATCTGTTTCAGACATGTATCATGGGAAAGAAGTAACCATTTGTTGTGCTAAACCTCAGATATTTGGGGGTTGTTTGCTACCAGAACACAGCCTAGCTCACCCTGACTGCTACAGCAACTGTGGAAGCCCAGAAAGTGGATGGCATTGCCTAGCGAGAGTAGATGGAGAGAGAAAGGGATCAACAGTAGATCCCTAGAAATACTAACATTTAAGGGGCAGATGGAGGAAGGGAATCAGATGAAGATGGAGGAGTGGCTCAACAGATTGGAGGAGAAACAGAAGAGAGGCATTCTGCCAATTATGGGAGAAGAGAATTTCAAACAATAGGTAGTGGCCAGCAAATAAGGATTTAGATGGGAACACACTGGTTTGGGGAATTAAAAGGCAGTCTCATTATGGTGAGAGCAGTTTCAGTGGAGCGGTGGGGGCAGAAACCAGCCTGCAGAAATTTGAAAAGGGAATAAAATTGAAGATAGCTATGTGTAGACTACTCTTTCAAGGAACCAAATATCCCCAATTTTTTTTCAACTATTTCAAAAGATGTGGTTTCCAGTCCTCTCTTAGCCTGGTTGTTCGCATTCAGATGAGTCCCTGTATTTCCATGTCTTTGCAACTGCACACAATCCCCAGATAGGGTTTATCAACACAAAGTGAAGTAGAGGCATCAGCCCTCCTGTCCTAGAAACTGTTTTTGTTAATGCAGCCTAAGATCACATTTGCTCTTTGGGGGACTGTATCACATTCTGGCAACACACGGGAAATGAAGAAGAGGAGGCCAGCCTGAGTGTGAGACCAAAGGGATAGTCTATATCAAAGTCTTAACACAGAGCCTTCTGGTAAGACATCTCTATAAATTTAACACTCATGAGACTGTAGATTCACCGAGGACAGATTGTATCTTACTCATCTGCCCACTGTCCTTGGGGTCTCATATGGAGCTGGGTATACAAGTGGAGGAGGTATACACGTGGAGGTACTTGCCAAGTACTCAAAAATCAAACCTCTAGCAACTAGAGCAAGGTGAAGAGCTCCAAGAACAAAAGTGAAAATAGTGGGTTATGAAAGTGTTTGAGATTTTATAGCTCTGATAAAGAAATTTTGAATGTATCAGCAAAAAAATGAGAAAACTAAGCAAACAGAAAACAAGAGGCAATTATTTACTCTATGCAAACAAGTTAACCAAGAAGGAAAGATAATCACAGTATTCTACATGACTCAGCTGTGAACAATATTTACAATTCTAGTAATGTAAACATGGAATATTGTTAAAACCAGAAATTTTGATTTGTCAATATTGAGTGTATGGCGCGGGGAAGCATGTGTGTATGTAAAGTGCTGGTGGGAGTAAAAGAGGTAAGTCTTCCTCTAATCACATTTTAAAAGTCAACAGATATTTAAAAGAGAAAAATTGGAAAATAGAATATTGACATGGCATTTAGAAATGTGGAGGTAAATATCAGAAGAAAATAGCTAAAAGAGTTGGAAGTATTTAATTCTGAAGAGTTACGCTCAGGGGTGGAGTAGAGGGCTGTTGTTTTAATGATAAGCATTGAGATCTATGTATGTCATTTAACAGATATTTTATATATAGAATTTAAAAGCTTTATGAGCTACAAGGATACATATAAATGAGATACATATACACACAGGTGTATATATGTATATATGTGAATATCTATCTATATCTGTGTATATACACAAATATTTAAAACAGAAAAAATAAGAAATAGCAATATTAGCATACCATTTAGAAATATGGAGGTAAATATCAGAACAAACAGTCAGAGTGTCTCAAGTGTCTGACTGTGATGAGTGAGGCTTGGGGGGTGTGTGTGTATACATATATATATATGTGTGTGTATATATATAGCTTGTACATTCTTTTAAAGTTATGAACATACAGTACTTTGATAAAGTGAATTTTAAATTAAAAAAAAAACAACTGCTTTGCAGTCACGAACCTCAAAAACAACAAAACAAAATCCCCAAGACTTGATCTGACTAACCTCACCAGACTCAGCCCACACTGCCCTGCTGCAGAGCCCCAGGCCTTGCACTGCCCTGCCCTGGATCATCTATTCCATTATCACCGTCTGGACCATGGTAAGCTTATCAGGCCAACAGAGCTAATGAGGGGTCCCATAGGCA
The DNA here is from genome assembly GCF_001604975.1 of Cebus imitator. NCBI lineage: Eukaryota > Metazoa > Chordata > Mammalia > Primates > Cebidae > Cebus > Cebus imitator. Next base: position 1,002,617 of record NW_016107897.1, on the reverse strand, counting down.
CATCGAGGACTAAGATGAGAGGAGGGGAGCTTTGGGAGCTTCTGTGCGCAATGGTTGTACAGATCACAGGAATATGCCAGTGTGACAGTGACAGCCATAGGTTCCCTTGAGCTGCACACACTTCCCCTTCCCAGGCACACTTGTTTACCACATATAGCCATACCTGGGCCCAAGCCCAGGAAGCAATCTCCAGCCTTCTGCAGGGATCACCACGAAACCAGGTCCCTGCCCATGCTTTACTTCCTCCTCCAAATGCTGTGCCTTGTCAGAAAGATGAGAGGCTGGAGAGAACAGAGACATGATCAAAGATGACTGTCGGCTGTGCTTGGTCTTTAGTGATGAGGTAAATCAAGGGCTTTGGAGCCTTTCCACCTCCCTCTCTGAGTCTTTCCACCCCCCATCTAAGCATGTCCTTGTGCCTTCCCTCACTAGAATCGAATCCCTCCACTTGCCTTCTGGCTCCTCATCCCCTACTCGTTAAGTAGCCCACCCCAGTGTTGTCAATCTCAATTAGGTATTCAGCAGTCATTAGGTTAAACATACCTCATTGAGAGAATAATAATAGCTACCACTTATTAAGTGCTTACTATATGCCAGGTTCTGTTCTAATCACCTGACCCTGACATTTATTAACTCATTGAAACCTCACAATCATCCCCTGAGGTAGAGATAGATCTTTACAGATGAGGACAGGGAAGACCAAAGAGTTTAAATAACTTGTCCAAGGTCCACAGCCAATAATAATAACAATGGGGGCTAGCATGTCTTGAGCACTTTCTATCTCACAGACACTGTACTCTTAAGAGATTAGCATGTTTCATGTCACTTAAGCCTCATAATGACAGTATTTCTTAGTTCCAAAGGTGAGAAAAGTGAGGTTCCAATAGAGACTAAAAAATGCATTCAAGTTGTCAACAGCTATTCTACAAAGATGACAGATTTTGAAATGGAATTTGAAGCCAGGTTTACCTGGACTTCTGTGTCCAAGCTCTTATATTCATATTGCCCTTGGGATGGTCCCTTCAATTCACTACCACCACTGAAGCCTGTGACTCAAACAAATCTTATTTTGACATAATTTCACATCAAACTAGGGAGAGATTTGTAGGTCTGGATGGGAGGGGTGACTCTGTAAAATCAGTCTGTGTAGTCCATTCTCCATATGAGTGGCGTTTTCTTTGTAAGTAGATGTGGGGGAATAGCATTTGGATACTAGGTGCAACAAATTATTGTTTCCATTCCACAATCAAAGTATTCCTTTCTCTTTTTCCTCAACACACACACGCCCACGGACATGCACACGCACACGCACACACCCTGGTAGACGGAGGTGTTAAAAAAGAGGAAAACACTGCTTTGTTTCTTCTGTGCCCACCAGCTTCCTACCCAGAGCCCAAGGCTCACTATTCCTGTTTTAATATTTGGCAGTTGGTGAAGGGAAGGCAGCTGTCTCCAGAAGAAAGATTTTCTTGCTTCAGGACGCGAGTAGTCCTGTCCCAGGTCCTACCATCTGGGGACTTCTGGAGTAGCCTTGCCCTGGAAGACTCCAACGCCAGAGTCCATTCCTTCAGAAAAGTCTCAGGGCAGCTACGCACTCCACTTTGTCCCCAACTCCTTTTCCCCGGCATATTCCACAAATTCTCTTCATTGAGAAGCCTCTGCTCCAGTTAGACAGAAAGTTAGTCAGAGTTGGGTTCAGATTCTGGCTCTGCCACCAACTAGCTGTGTGAATTTGGACAAGTCACCACCTGTAGGGAGATAAGGACTCAGCCACTAATTATCTGGTGACTGTGAGAAAGGTACTTTTCCTTCCTGGTACTCAATTTGGATCCAAGAAGTTGATGCCTAGAGAGTAAGGAAATATAGTGGGAAGACAGGGTCAAACACCTTTAAACTCAAACAGTCATGAAGTCCAACCCCTAGGTCTGCTTATACTGGTTATAAAACCCTCAGGCACGTTACTGGACTTCCCTGATCCACATTTTCTTCATCTGTATAACGGAGATAATAAAAGTATCTGCCCTTACTTTTCTGTAAAGGGTGCCTGTGAAGCAACAAGCACAAAGCTTTACAACTGGTCCTGGGCCTTTACCACACAAATCTTTACCAATAGTATAATTACACTAGCAAAGACTGGGCAGTACTGTTGTCTGCTGGCATTCAAATCTCTGGATCTGACCTGGGTTCATATCCCAGCTCCAACTCTTACTAGCTTGGATGACCTTAAGCTTGCCACTTAACCTCTCTGAGTCTGTCTTCTCCTCTGTAAAATGGGAATACTATATATATGTACTTCATAAGGCAGATGTAAAAATTAAGAAGGATAAAGGACATAAAGTATCCGGGACAGTTCTCTTCCTTTCCATTCCCTCCTTTCAGCCCTATGGTGCAAACAACAAATGAAAAAAATCTGCCACAAATGTGACTGGAAAAAGGCTAATATCACTAATACATATAAAAAGCATATGCAAATCAATAAGAAAAACACAAAACATGAAAAGATAATTCACAAAACAGGCAACGCAAATGGCCTATAACCAGAAAAATAAATGTGTGACCTAAGGAATGCAAGTGAAAAGCCAGTGCTGTACCATTTTTCAGCTACCAGATTAGTAAAACTTTTAAAGACATGATAGCCAATACTGGAAAAGTGTGCAGCATTAGTCTAACACTTTTGGTGAGGGTATAAACTGGAATAACCTAGTAATTTGAAAGAAAGTTGGTAATGTATGTCAAGAGCCTCAAAAAGGTTAATACTCTTTGATTCTATAAGTCTAGCTCTGAAACTTCATCTTACAGAATTAATGTCTCTGCTCCTATTTGAAGGCAAAAGGAAAGAAAAAAGTAATTTTGTGTGTAGATGTTTATGTAAGCCTGGACAGAGGGGTGGAAGAACACACTCCATATTGTTAACATCAAGGACCTCAGGGTAGTGAGTTGGGAGGGGAGCTAATAGGAGGATCATTAATGTTTTCTTCATAAACCTCTGCATTGTTAGATTTGGTACAATAAGCATGCATTATTTTGTGATTTTAAAAGTTCAGCAAAGTATAGAAATAAGATAAAATGACTGAGATAGCATTTATTAGCAAAAAAAATCAGTTCTGAAATATTTATGAACAAAGATTATCATCACAGTATTATTTATAATAGTAAAATGTTGGAAGTAACATAAATATCAATAGGGGACTAGTTAAGTAAATTACATTACATTCACATGATGGAATATTGTACACTCATCAAGAATGATATTCATAAATACTTAATTACATGAAAAGATAGTGTAACAAATTTAAAAGAACAGGGTAAAAAATAATAAGATTTCAACTACATTAAAGTATATAGTCACCCATATCAAGATGGTTATTATAGAAAACACTTCAGAAAATAACAAGTGTTGACAGGATGTGGAGAAACTGGAACTCTTGTATATTGCTGGCATATATGTAAAATGGTGCAGAATGTATAACATAAAATGTAATATAATGTAAAATGGTACAGCCATTGTGGAAGACAGGATGGCAGTTCCTCAAAAAGTTAAACATAGAATTGCCAAATGCAATTCTACTCCTAGGTATTAATATAAACCCAAAAGAAATGAAAGCAGAGACTCAAAGGACACCCGTACACCAATATTCATAGCAGCATTATTTACAATAGCCAAAAAGTGGAAATAACCCAAATGCCCACCAACAATGAATGGATAAACAAACTGTGGCATAGACATACAATGGACTATTACTCAGCCATAGAAAGGAATGAAGTACTGATGCATACTGCAACATGGATGAACCTTGAACACATCATGCTAAATGAAATAAGCTGGACACAAAAGGACAAAAGTGTATGATTCCACTTATATGAAGTACCTACTCAAATTCCTGGAGACAGAAAGTAGAATAATGGTTACCAGGAGCTGGAAGGAAGAATGGGGTGTTATTGGGGGGTTTTTTTGTGTTTGTTTGTGCTTTTTTTAAGATGGAGTTTCACTCTGTCACCCAGGCTGGAGTGCAGGGGCGGGATCTCGGCTCACGGCAACCTCCGTTTCCCGGGCTCAAGCCATCCTCATGTCTCAGCTTCCCGAGTAGTTGGGATTACAGGTGCACACCACCACGCCCGACTAAGTTTTGTATTTTTAGTAGAGCTGGGGTTTTGCCATGTTGGCCAGGCTGGTCTTGAACTCCTGACCTCAGGTGATCTGCTCAGCTTGGCCTCCCAAAGTGCTGAGATTACAGGCATGAGCCATCACGCCCAGCCAGCAGTTATTGTTCAATGGGCACAGGGTTTCTGTTTGGGAGGATAAAAACGTTTTAGAAATGAATGATGGTGACGGTGTACAATACTGCAAATGTGCCTAATTCCACTGAATTGTACACTTAAAAATGGTTGAAATGGTAAATTTTATGTTATGTATATTTTATCACAGTTGAAAAAAAAAGAACACTAAGTGCTCTGGGACTTTTTTCCTTTTATACTTTTACTTTCCAAAATTTCTCAAATACTTTTTTGGTTAACTGGAAAAAAGGATATTATTAGAAGATTCTGAGACTACAATAATTCTGAGGGATTACCTTGGTTGGAAGTTTTAATGAGTACAACACTACACAGACAAGTTCACCTTTCACAGATCAGCCAGATAGCCATGCTATCTTCTTAAAACCAAGTAAGACAGGGAACATCGGTAACACCCACCACCATCAAATGTCCCTTTTCCGGTAGAACTTGGTGGGTTGGCACTTCCTTCAATCCCCAAGAACAGACTAGGTGTTCAAGGTTAGGGGCTCACCAAAACCCTTGTATGGGAACTGGGGATCCAAAGCCTAGGCCAGGCCTCAGCGGACTCTGGGGCAACAAAGTCTTACTGCAGTCGTTTTCCCTTCCAGCTCTACCAGCATGTGCAAGGATATGGAGAAACTGCACATGCTAAAGTGCAGTGGATGTGGAGGCCAGGGTCTCAGGCCTGCATTTGGCCTGCTTAGGGACTAACTTAGGTTAATATTCTTCACCTTCTCCCTTCTTGCTCTGTTTGATCCCTCCAGCAGACTGGGGCTGAGAAAATAATAGAGATACCTTCCCTCCAGGTGAGAGGAGCCCAGGTCCTCCGTCTCCTTTGAAGTTCTTTCCTCACACCCATTCTCTTGTTGCTATTCCAGGAGGGTACCAGTGATTGTCACTGGGTCCAAGGACGAGAGACTGGGATATGGAACATAGAGGATGTTGGTGGGTCCTCATTTTGAATCTGTGCCACTCCAGGGGACCTCTAAGCTGCCAATAGCCTCCCTGCCAGTCGGCCCAGCTTCTCAGCCCAGCCCCTCAGTAGCCAGTTGGGCACTACCTCTGACAGCTGGAGGAGATTATTAGCATTTACTTCATGCATCTGTGCACTGGAGAAAGAACAGACAGACCTAGGTTTGTATGCCAGCCCTTTTGCTATGTGGCCTGGGTAGGTCATTTCACCTCATTGAGCCTCAGTTGTCTCACTTGTAAAATGGGGATCATGATAGTGCCTTCCTGCTAGGATGATTGCCAGGATTAAATGAGTTCATGAACATATATAAAGCCCCTGGCATCTCCTAGGCACTCAAAGGCTCACAATTTTCTTCTTTCCTTCCCCTTTCTTAGCTCTTTCATCTTTGCAGCCAGTTGGCCTCATCTTCTGGCCCATAGACTTGTGGCTCAGGTTTCAGCTCCTTTCTCCAGAATGCATTCGAGCAGGAGCTTTGGCCCTGCCAGTCCCTGTCACTCCGTAGTAGCTCCTTCCCTCTCCAGAGCCAGCTGCAGCTTGCCTGGTGCCCTTGCTCTCCCCTCTAAGCACCTAAGTGGCTCACAGTTTTAAAAATTCAGGCTCTTCCGAACCCACTCTTATGCCCAGGGAGAAAAGGCCGCTCCAGCATCCCTGGCCTCTTGCACACACTCTCATCTGTGTGCCTGTAATCACAGCAAATGCAAACATACCCATGCCCCAGAGACCTACCAGGTGAGCATCGGAGAATGGTGCTTACAGGAGTCCAGATTTGTCCACACCCCCAGAAGCAGGGGTCACCCGTAGCTTTCAGCTAACATTAGCAGCTGGAATCCACATGTGGCTGACAAATGAGCTGGGGAGGGCAGGTTTGATGCCCAGTCTGCATGGGCACACAGCAGGTAAATAGCCTCAGAGGGTGGGGGCACAGAATAACTGCCCCAAAGGAGAAGTTTTTCTAGGACAAAGTCCTGCCTCTGAGTCTGGGGTGTCAGCCTATGTCCCCACCCACATGTAGAAGAGTGGTTATACCCTTTCCTTAGAGTACTGACATTTCCAGAGGGGGCGAGCATGCACCCGCATGGCTTAGAAGCACCCTCTCATGCTTACGATATGTTCGGAGATTCTTGACCCTCCTTTGATCTTGGTTCTACCCACTGTCTTCCCTTTCCTCACTCCTACCTTCACCATATTCAGCAGACTCTTCCAGCCACACCATGATATTGGGTAGAAGGCTGCTAGGCTCCCTTTCTCCACCTAACTCCCCCAACCCCCACCTTCAGGAGATACCAGTGTATCCTTCCTGGAGGTTCCCGTTGCTATGGTGACTATAGTAGTCAGGCACCAGCCTGAGGGAAGGATGGGAAGTAGCCATGAAGAAGACTGGGGGATGTGTGTCTGTGTGAATGTGTGTCTGTGTGTGCATGCACACATGCACATGTCTACCCTGAATTAAGTAAGGAGAGAAGGGAGGTGGGAGAAAGATAGCAGAGAGGGAGAGGGGGAGGCAGTAGGAAAGAGGTCAGGAGAGAGGACCAGAAGATGAAAGGGAGGAAGAAAAGGGATGGGAAGAAGGGAGGTGACATGTTAGTGGGGTATGAGTGATGCAAGGCACAAGGGGCATGCAGGCCAGAAGAGGGTGTGGGATCTTGGAGTAAAGGTTTGGAGGGGTGTCAGCTGGGAGATGGGAATAGGGAGAGTAAGGTGGAATGTGAGGGGCTGACTGTTGAGAGGAGAGAGGTGGGGAGTGAGGTCCAGTGTTGGTGTGGAAGGAGTTGGAGGTAACAGTCAGGAGGGGCAGGGGTTGGAGGAGTGTAGGTAGAGGAATAAGGGTTAGAGAGTAAGGTGTGGGTGTGGCTTGGGAAGAGCCTAGGGTGATAAGTAGAAGATTGGGAAGGTTGTGGGGTCACTGGCAAGTGGATAGGCATGTCAGGTGTAAGCTAAGATGTGGGAGGAACATGGGGGTTGGAGTGGGGGCGGGTCAGGGAAGGGGAGAGAGGTCTGGAGAGGTGTGAGCAGCATGAGGCCACTTTCCCACTCCTAGTATTAATTCACTGTGTCCTTGTCCTAGCTACAAACATCACCTCCTCTCTGTCCCTGCTCCAGGATTCCTGGTTCCTGCTCCTTCCCAGAACCCCATGCTTATATTCCTTGGTGATGAGATGAGCTTCTGTGGATCTGGAGGCCTGTCCCCAAGGACAGGCTTTGCCATGGCTCCCAGGAGGCTGCTTATTGACTGCCTGCCCCTTCCTTCACCCCCAAACAGGGACTAGGGCAACTCTCTGGCCCCAAGAGCCCTGGATCAGGGAGGCTGCCTGTGGGGCACTACTCACTGACTGCAAGCCTGTGTGATGATAACAGAGATCACTGACCAACTTAGGGCTCCTGTCCTTTACCCAGTGCCCTGAGCTCCCTGCTCTCAGCACCCCTCATACCCAGTGTTAGCAAGGAGTCCTACTTGGCAGGAAAGCTGTGGCAGGTAGGAGGAGAGAGGAAGGCAGTGAGGCAGAAACAGCTGCCAGCCAGAGTGGAGGAATAGCAGGGCCCCAGCGGGTATGGGCAGAAGGCAAGGCCCTGGTTCTGGCAGCCCCCCACCCTCTCTCTTTGTGTGGGTGTTTGGACCAACCTCCTTCCCTAGCCCTCCCCATCCACTGCTGCTGTTCAAGGAGCAAGCTTTGCTTACAGGCCTAAAATCCAGGCTGAAATAGACCTCAAAGGTCACCTGGTCCAACTCTGCTCATAATCTGGTGTTAGAGTTGCCTCCATGGCATTTTCCCCAGGGGTCCACCTGTATCGGGCCAAACACTTCCTGGGAGCAGGAGCTCACTTGCTCCTAAGGCACTCTGTTCCTTCTTTGAAAGGAGGAAACTGAGCAACTCTGATATGCCAGGTCTAGGTACTGCACAGACGTTTCCCATTAATAACAACCTCACAGGGCTGTTACAATGAATTAGCTCCATTTTATAGGTAAGAAAGGTGAGGCTCAGAGAGTTGAGGTCCTTAGCTCAACGTTACACAGGTAATAAATAAAGGAGCTAGGTTTGAACTTAGGACTTTCTAACTACAAAAGCCCTTTGGAGCCACTCAGGTCATGCTTCTTCTTTTATACCATGTCAGCTCTTCTGAGGAGTGAAGTCAGACAGCGTATCTGTCCAAGTCTCCTCTTCTCTAGGTGAAACGGCTCCTTCAACTCTCTCCAGAAGAACATAGGTTCCTGCCTCCTTCTCAGCCCAGTGTGAGACCCAAAACCAGACATACTCTCTGCCAGGTGGGTTTGGGTCAGTCTGGAATACAGCAGAACTATCACATCCTTCCCTGGCACTCACCGTTACTAATGTAACCCTATGGCTGGTGAGAGAGCTAAGAACTGTCCCTCCCTTGGGCCTCTATTCCCTCTTAGATCAATAGCTATGAGAAGAAAAAGCCAGGATTTTGCCCCCATCTCCATCACTACTCCCATTCTGGAAGTTCTGAAGAGAGAGCAGGAAAGAGACAGGGGTGGGGGAAGAGGCTATCAGAAAGGCAGGAGCATGGCAGAACTGGGAGGATGGAGAGCCATAAAGGAGTGAGGTGGTTGTCCAGTAACCCTAGTTAGGGCCAAGAGAGTGGGGGTGGGGGTTGGGGAAAATAGGGCTTGGGGGATGCACAGGAAGATAAGAGAGAGGTAAGGCACGACCCCAGGAGTTTGGAGAAGCCAGGGCTGGGAAAGGCATCGGCCTGCCTAAGTTAACGTTGCCCTGCTGTGCGACAGGAAGTCAGTCGCACATTAAGAAAATGTTGCAGCTGGTACTAAATTGGGAGGTGTCACAGGCAGCAGCGAGGACAGGTATGATTCGTGGGGCCCTGTGTGGCGTGAAGCAGGGGCACATATTGCAAAGACAGAGAACAGGGTTTCTGGGGCCACCCAGGGACGAGCTAACTGATGCACTCAGGACAGGGCCCTGGGGACAGGGGGTTACCTGGCTCTGGAACAGAGGCTCCCAACTTGGTTTCCAGAAGTAGAGAAAGCCTCTTCATCCTGACCTGGGGCTGTGGGTTCTATACTTGGAAGAAGCTCTGAGGGTGGGGCATCATCTCCCAGGGATCCCACTTGGGATGGGGACTGGACAGGAGGGTTTGAAGCCCAAGAATGGGCTTGGGGAAAGTCAAGGAAGGCCTGCCAGGGAGGTGGGGTGAGGGACTGAGGAGAGTGGAGCCTACAGGAAGGACGGTAGCAGGGCTGTCTTTTCCCTTAGTGCTCATCATACAGCTGAATTCAAGAGCCAGGTGGGTCTGGCCTCAGTTGAGGGAAAGAGCATTGGAAGAGGGGTGGGAAAGGCCAGAAGAGAGCTGTGGACCTGGCACTGCCCTTCTGCAAGCACGGCAGGCAGCGAGAGAGCAGGCGGAGTTTGCTGGTTTGCTGGAGAGAGACCGACAAGAAGACAAAGGAAAGGAGGGGGGGCTATCAGGAACTTGATGGAAGGCCAGGGCAAAAGCATGAGCTTGGCACCAAAACACGTGGGCTGGAGTCCTGGCACTCCTACTCATTAGCTGAGTGACCTTAGGGCAACCCGTTTAATCCCTTGCACCCGCATTTCCTCATCTGTAAAATGGGCGTAATGGTGCTAGTATCAGCAACCTCCTTGATCTCATAACATATACGAGAGGGGCAGAAAACTAAGCATTACATTAATGTCAGATGTTATATTCTCATTACAAAATGCTATCAGCACTGTCTTCCCACAAAAGACCCAGGATGTGGGCAGAACAAGGATGATGATCCCTGTTTTACAAATGAGGAAATGAAAGCTTGCAGAGGTGAAGTGACTTGCCCAAGGTCACACCACTAACAAGAGATAGAGGTGATAAGGCCTCCCAAATCAGAGAGATCAGATGTCTTTCTCCTACGTCACATTGCTTCGTAAAAACAATCAACATGAGAGATTTGTATTTTACTTTAGGTCCAGACAGAAATTGGAGTCAACTACAACATGGAGAAAACCCCATGGGGAAGTTGTGGTGTGCCTCTCATTCACACTGGCGATTGAGGGAAAACAAAACAAAACAAAACATGGGCCACAGGATTGAAGGGAGGGCCACAAGACAGACATCCTTGATTCCATCTGCTTGTGGACCTTGTCTCTCTGCTCCCACTGAGTGTATGTGTCCGTGACTGACATAGAGGATATGTGTCTCTATCTCTATATGACAAAATGTGTCCTTCTTCATGTGACAGTACTTCTGCCTACGTCTCTGACACCATGGGGAGATGTGTGTGTGTGTGATATGGCATCTGCTTCTATCACACTGTTTGTGGGTGTGACGACCTCTCTGCATGTCTGTGTGACTTTGCTTGGGGCGGTGGTGATGTTGTATGGCAGTCTGTGCGTGTCTATCTGTCTGTACACCTTTAAGAAATGGAATATCTCATTTGGTAGTGCGAGTGAGGCAGTGAGTCAGCTGAGGCTGAGGGAGGCGGGAGGGAAACTGCTAGGTTACGAGAGCAGGAAAAAGGAGAAGGAGAAAGTGAAGTCAGGAGTGAGGAACTACCCCTTTCCTCCCCAACCCTCTGCCCCCAATCCCTATGGAACCTGCCAAAAGCATGGAAGCCCTGCAGAAGTCCACAAGGGCCATGTTAGATAGAAAAGGGCAGTTTCTACCCCTCCCCAAAGTCTTGGAGGGAGATAAGCTAGGCTAGAAAGCAACTGTCTCACTCTCCAGCTCTTGGCCCCAGCTCGAGTATGTGAGGCCATTACCCCTCCCAGTCTCCTTGTCATTTGACCCTTTGACCTTGCTGTTCTCTTTCCTCCCAAAGGCTGGTCACCTGGCCAGGCTGGGCGAGCAGAGCAGTAGCATCAGGTCCCAGATGTTTGCATCCCTCACCTACCTAACTGTCCAGAACAAGCCCGCTGAGGGTCAAGAAGTTTCCCAACATTCAGCTCTTCCCTAGGCAGGCCCGTTCTGCAGCTGCCTCACCTCTCCTCTAGACGCCTATCCCCAGCAGCCAGAAAGGCAGTTTTCCCTCCACTGCCACCCTCGGGTGCTGGGAAGGCACTGGGAGTTTTGAATGAGAATGCACCAACCTTCAGTGGCCTTCCCACCAGTCGCTGCTCCCTGTTCCCAGCTCCTTCCTTTATCAGGGGAGAAGAGCCTGCAGGTGCCTTCCTTGGGAGAAGACAGGCACCTCCTGGGCTCCACCTACCTCAGCTCTGGCCAGCTACCTCGGGTCACATAAGGTCAAGAGTGTGGTGTGTCCCACCACCGGGAGTGCTCCTCCTCTCACCCACTGGCAGAAGCCACAGGGTGAGGATTTGGTTGCCAAATATTCTTCCTCCCATCTTTGGCCTTCCTCCTGCACCAGCCAGTCCCAGGACTTTCAGTTCCAGCCTCGGAAAGGAGGCGGGCATGGCTGGCTAAGGATGGAGGCTGGAAGAGCACAATCTCTCCTGCCATCCCATTGTAAGCCCAGGGCCCGTGGCCCCTCCCCCTTCGTGAGGGGGCGGGATGCCGGGAAGCCCCAGGCCTAAGGTGCCCAAATCCGGAATTAATAAAAGTTGGCCAGGTGGTTACCTGACCTGAATCCCTGAGGCCCCTTCACTAGGGAGGGTCCCAGGGTAGCACTGGTAGTGCTGCACCGGGCACGGTGGGAGTGGTGGTGTGGGTGGAAAGGGAAACTTCCTTTTTTTCTTCCAGTCCCACTGCCGCCACTGCCGCTGCCCAGGCAGCCGTGGTGGCTGAGGACGCCAGTCCTTACCTTACAGCCTTTCGTGCAGGACCGGATTGAGTACTCTTCCGCCTGTAAGTATTTATGCAGCACGAGGTCGAACTCATCATATTTTTCCTGAGCATGTCGGTCCAGCCGCTGATACGCCTCGATACAGTTGCTACACGCCTCCCAGGTCCCGGAGCCCGGGCTGGCCACCACCGCCAGCAGGTCCCCCAGCAGAGTATCCAGGCTACAGTCCAGGCTGTCAGGGCGGTCCATGCCCAGCAGCAAGTCCCAGACTGTGTAGGTGTCGCAAAAGGAGAGAGTGAAGTTCCGAAAGTGGCCTTTGAGCAAGTTTTTTTTGGCGGAGGGGAACTCGGCCGGGGCACGGGAAGGGGAGTCAGGGGGCCGCAGAGGCGGGGCTGGGGTAGTGGGTTCGAAAAGTCTCTGCAAAGACTGCAATTTGGTGCATGCTGCGTCCAGCCCCGTGGGCTCTGGGACGCCGCCGCAGACCGGCCGGGAGCCGGCGGCGGGGGCGGCTTTGGTCAGGTTGCTGTATCTGGGGCCGCAGGTGCCCGGGGGCGCGCTGGGCTCGCCGGGCGGCGGCAGTGGCAGCGGCAGCATCGCGCGAGGAGGCACCCGCTGCCGCTCCCGGCCGGCCCCCCAGGGCGGCCGCATGGCACTGCTCAGCTCCCTGGCCCGGGGCCGGGCCCCCGCGCACAGCCACAGATGGTCAGCGAGAAGCACGGTGAAGAAGAGCAGGGACGCCAGGGACAGTCGCCATCGCTGCGCCCGCTCGGAGTCGGCGCAAGGTTTGTCACTCGGCCTGGGAGCCCAGCAGCAGCAGCAGCAGCAGATAGTCAGCGCGGCGGCGTCTTTCCCGGGCCACATCCAAGCGCCCCTGAACATATTTCAGGGGGGTCCGGGCTGGAGGGAGTAGGCAGGCGCGAGGCCGGACGGCCGTCTCGGGGGGGGCGGGCTGCGCGCCGCTCCGCGCTCTTCGGCGCCGTCCAGGCTCTACCTCGGGGGCTGCATGGTAAGGCAGGCAGGCCGGCCGGCCAGGGACCCGCTCAGGCCGGAGTCGCCGGGCGCTCTCGTGCAGTCTCCACGCCGCTCCCGCGCTCCCTCGCTCTCAGCCCGGGCGCTGCCGCCCGGCCGGCTAGGCGCTGCCTGGCGTCCCGGCGGGGGGCGGTGCGGGGCACTGGGGCGGTGGCGGCTGCGGCGGCGGCGCCGCACTCCTCATAGTGTCGGGCCCCTCAGCTGCCCTCCGCTTCGCGCCACTTCACTCCGCGCGGGCAGCCGCCGGGCTTGCACTCCAAACCGGCCGTCTCGGTTCGGCGCAGCTCTGCACCCCTCAGCGCCGCCGCGCGGGCCCCGCCGCCGCGCTCCGCTCCGCTCCGCTCCCTTCGCCCCGCGCCGCTCTGCTCCCGCCCGTCCGCCTGCTGCCCGCTCCTCGCCGTTCCCTGCCCCGCTCGCACCCTCTTAGGCCGGCCGGCCAGTCCACTGCCGGGCCCTTCGGTCTTCGCTGGCGCTCCGGGTGTTCGCCGGAGCCAGTCCTGAGCTGGCTCCGCTCTGGCTCAGCACCCGCTGCTCCTGGAGTTCCGGCTCGGGCGGGCCACCTGGCTCCCGGCAGCGCCACAGGCGCCGGACGCGGACACCGGGCTTTACTTAGTGCGCCTCTAGCTTCCGCCTCTCGTTCGCACCGCTGTGGCGGCAGCCTAGCGGCACGGCCCCTTGGCTCCCGCTGGCCATGCCCCCTCAGTCTGTCGCCATCTTCCGCTGTGCGGAGAACACCTTGAGAGCCCGTGTGCAAGTGTGTTTGGGGGGGAGCGGGGCGGAGAAAGAGGCACGGAGAGGAGGAGGGAGCGGGACTGGGGCCCCGACTGCGCCTGCGCCTCAGGACTTCCCCCCCCCCC
>NW_016107897.1:986874-988614 GCF_001604975.1 Cebus imitator | reverse complement strand
CAGGCCCCAGCGCTCCCCCTCCCCCACTAACCCGGGCGCCCACCTTCCTCCCCAAGGCCATCCCTCACTCCCCCGAGGGCTAGGGACTTCTGAGGGTGATTCTTGGAGGCAGGGGGCAGGAGGCATTTCGTAGCTGCTCGCTGCTTCTCTGGGTCGCCTCCGCCGTCCCCGTGACTGGGGGACGCTCGAGCTGGCTGCCGATCGGACCAGTCCGGTGTCCCTAACTCCATCGTCGCCCTCACCGTCCGGCCCGAGGACAAGTCGGCCCTTGGTGCTGAAGGACAGCTCCCAGCTTAGCTGCTGAAGAGGACTGAGTTTGGAGAGCGTCCAGGAGTGGGCAAGGCAGTGGGCTAAGATAGTAGTGGTGGGGTGTCGGTGTTTGCCCTTAGGAATATTTCCAGCAGCCTCCACCCCCACCTCGCCCCAGCACCAGCCCCCGTCCTAGCTTTTTGGCTCCCTCTACAGGCTGCTGAGAATAGGTGACGGAGAGTTAGGGAAGCTGCGCCGCCGGGATGGAAGCATGTGCTTGGGGCCCTCATAGAGTCACATGGCACTAGGAACTCGGATGTACAAACGTCCTACCACGCCACTAACCTTGTTTGGACCCCACTGGCGCTGTGTTCTACTTGCTTTCCTCACTCCCAGTAACTCTCACATTGTAATTTTTTGTCAACCGTTGCTGGCAAGGATTTGTTAATATTAAGAAAAATAGCCTTAATTGACCTCGAATTATGTGCTAGGTACTGCTCTATACATTTTGCATGCATTCGTCATCCAATCTTCACAACAGTTTTATGAGATAGGTACTACTGTTATCTTCATTTACACACACACAAGCTGAGTTTTAGTGTGGTTAAGTTGCCTAAGGTAACGGAGCAGCTAAGAAAGAAACAGTCTGACTCTAGAGGCCTCTTAATACTCCAGTAAGGCCCTGGAAAGATGAAAGAGCCAAGGCATTCCTGCCTTAAAGGAAATTATAGTCTATATAAGGAAATGAGACATGTATATTGGCCAGTGGGAGGATTCATGAACCAGAGCCTTGGTAATAACTCAACTGCTGAAATGCTGTGTGCCCTTGAGAGCGTCTTTTCCTTTTCTGAGTCTTGGTTTTCCCCTGAGTAACAAGAAGTGATGCCAAGGGTTAAATGAGATGGGTGGGCATTGTTAGTACTACTCAGAGGTGGGCTGGGGTGGGTACATAAAAGATTTCTGGAAGAGGGACAATTGGAGCTAGTTTCTAAAGTAGCAGGATTTGGGTGGGTGATCGGGAAGGGCATTCCAAATAAAAGGAATGCAGATGAAAAGTTTCAGAGGTAGGGAGCAGCCTTGTATGTTTGTGAAGCCATAAGTGTGGCAGTTTGGCTATATTGATGGTGAGAATTTGTGGGGAAGGGAGTAGCAGGAAATGAGACAAAGGACAAAACTGTCAGGTGTTTGGGAGGCCTATTTATTCATTATGTTTCAAGCACTGTGCAAGGGGCTAAGTAGGATACTGAGGTGAGTCAGACAGCCCAGCCCTTGAGATACTCACAGTTGGATTAGAGAGGCACACATGTTAAAGAAGAAATTGCAACCTAGTGCAATAAGGATGGTAGGACCAGTCAACTTTGCCAGATTCCTTCAGAGATGATTTTGTACACAGCCACTGGAGTTGAGTCATTCATTCATTGATTCGTTCCTTTGTCAAACATCTATTGAGGATCTATTACATTCTAGATGCTGTATTAGGCATCAGCAATA
>NW_016107897.1:969146-986844 GCF_001604975.1 Cebus imitator | reverse complement strand
GGGCTGAGGGAGTTTAGTTGAAGCCTTAAGAGATGAGTAGGGACTGGCTAGACAGGTAGCAAGGAAGGTGGCATGTGAAAGATGTCCCAGGTAGTGGGAATGTTTGTGTTAAGGCCCAGAAGCAAAGCCAGGAATGGTATGTTCAGAAGCCTGCAAAGTGGTTCATCATGCCTAGGTGTGAAGTGGGAGCACTGCCAAAATGAGGTTGAGGATTTGGCAGGAACCAAATCATGAAGGGCCCTGGGTGCCATGCTAAGTAGTTTGGACTTTATCCCAAGGGTGCTAGGAGCCATAAAAGAGGCTGAAAGGTTTTCAGCAGGAGGTGACACGATCAGACTTGTATTTTTAGAAGACTAATTTGCCTGCAGCTTGGAGACTGGATTGCAGGGAGTGAGATGGCAGGCAGGGAGACTAGTTGGAAGACTGCTTAGTAGTCCAGGTGAGAGGTGTTGAGGGCTGAACAAAGGCAGCAGCAGTGGAGACAAAGAAAAGAAATGCACATGAGAGAGAAATGAAATAAGTAGAGTTAAAAGGACCTAGGAGGCAGGGCCAGAAGGAGGATGAAACCAAAGAGTTCCAGTTAGTGACACTGGCATGACTGTCCCTGCCCACCTAGGAACTGTCTTTCCTGAGCCATTCTTTGTTTAGTCCTTGCAGGGTTCAGTGTTCTGTTTAACAAAGAAAGCTAATTGCTTACAGATACCTAGTTCGGAGGTGATTGGCAGGGCCACACTGATTGACACCCTTGAGTGCCAATGAAAGAGCAGACTGCCAGGTCTAGGCTATCAGCTCTGAGCACCTCTGGAGCTTTCTGTGAGAAGTCACTCAGGCAAGACTCCCTCCCTCTCCTCAAGCACACACAGGGCGAAAAGTGTCTCACAAAGGTCCATTTATCACAGGAGCACAATATAACAATAACTTACCCACACAGTACTCGCTGCACACAAAGGAGAAGTGCTAACACACTAACAGTCAGAGGAGGCTCTCATTCTCTCATTCTAGATGACCCAAGAAATTGAGATGGGGGAAGGGAAGGCAATGGCCTCTAATCGGCCCCTAGAGCAGACTAGCCAAGGTGGGGAGGAGGACTGGAGTGGCCGGCTGCTCCCCCTGCCCCACCTCCAGAGCTGGTGGGCCCTGGCTAGTCCTTCGCAGCCCTTTCTTTCCACCTGCTCCCGGGTTAGTGGAGGCTAAAGCCAGGGGATAGAGGCGGGTCACTCCTGAGGGGGCCCAGACTGCACAGGGAGAAGGGGATGGTTTCTTGCACTGAAATGCTGACAATTAGGAAGAAGACAAAGTGGGAGCTGTTTAAAGGGGCCAATGTGGATCAGGAGATTTCTGTTAAGCTCAGATCTTAAAAGGTCATGGGGAGAAAAAGATGGAAAGAAGGGCATGTAATTAAGGGTGAATCTGTAAGAAGGGCGTCAGGATGGCTAAAGCGCAGCTTGAGCTGATGCTTGTCAGCCTCTGCCTGGATCCCACCCTCTGGCCCCTCCTCCCTTCATAGTTGGAGTAATTTCCCTCCTACTTGCAGGCTATCCCTGTCCTAAGACAGGAAGGATTGAAGTAACTCTGGTATGCACACTGAAACTCAGCACCAAGTCATCCCTTCACCACTGATCTGAGTCCAATCTCGTTTCCATTGAGAATATTCCTCATTCCCCACTTATGATCCCTAACCTTCTCTCTCATGTCCAATATCTGAGTCCCTGATTCAGAAACCCTGACTGCCTCTACCAGTGCCCTATCAAGGCCTAGACCCAGTCATGTTCTTTCAGTCCAACATCCAGGAAGGAAGTCCTGACCCTAAGCCTTAACCCAGTGGCTGAAAGGCCTGGTGGCCCACTGACAGATTCCTCTAATCCCAACTGCCCACTTGTATTTCTATATATCATCTCCTTCTGGATTCCTATAGTCATGTTTGTCCTCCATTTGGACCCCCAGTTTTTCTGTTATGTGGGGTTACTATGTTAATTTGGAATATTTTTGGCTGCAAATACCAGACAACTCTACAATAGTGGCTTAAACAGATAGAGGCTTATTTGTCTCATTCAACAAAAATTTCCTTGATAGATGGCACAGATAGGACTGTTGTGGCAGTTCAACGATGCCAGCAAGACCCTGGATTTTCATCTCCACTGTCTTAAGGTAGGCTTTCATCCACTTGCTTTTTGCCTCATGGTCACAACATGGCTGCTGCAGCTCTCAGCCTCAAGTCTGTATTCTAGAGAAGAAGAGGGGAAAGAGCTAGGGGGCAAGAAGGCTAAAGACAAAGGATCTTCTAGAGGAGCTTTGCATTTTTATTCCAAATGGAACACCCTCTCCAGTGATATCCACCTACATCTTTGACTAGAACCATGCCATGTGGACATTCCTAGTTGCAAAGGAAGCTGGGAAATCCAGTACTTTTAGCTGGGCACACTGCTGTCCTGAACAAAATTGGGGTTATATAAGTAAGGAAGAAGAGAAAAATAATTATTAGGCAGGCAATGAGTAGTATCTACCATGAACCCTAACCACCAATTGCTTGCCTGAACTACACCCCCAAGATACTGGGCTTCTGAATACTAGATTTGACTTTCTCCTGGCAACCACAGCTGGGTTTATTCCTGTAGCACAGGATAGAAGAGACCTGCCTGGTTTAACAGCAGCACATGTGAATAAGACCTTGATTTGATTGTAAAGTCAATGTGAGCCAACAGAGTGATGGTGCTGCCAAAAGAGGTAATTAGATTTTAGGCTGTATTAATAGAAGTAGAGAACCAGAACAAGTGAAGTGATAGTTCTGCCCTTCCCTACACTTATCATTTCCTACCTGAAGCACTGTACTCCATTCTGGACAACCCATTTAAGCTAGGATACAATGACAAGGTGCAAGATGTCCAAAGGTGAGTCGCTGGGCTGGTGCACTAGTGGTCACATCATACGAGGAACATTTGAAGGTCCCAAGTTTATTTGGTCTAGAAATAAACAGACCCGGGAAAGAACCTGCGTAGGGGAAGGATCAAAAGTAGTTATTCAGGTTAGGGTTCAGAGCCAGGGAGAATCCAGCAAGCAGGGTAGAATCAAGTGATTGAGTGGGAGGATGGGATAGAGAGTCAATAGCAATAAAAACAAACAGTTATATAGTGCTAAACATGCACCAGGTACTGTTCTAAGCATTTACATATTTTAAGCCACTTGACCCTCAACGACAACGATTATGTGAGGTAGAACTACTATTGTCTCTATTTTCTAGAAACTGAGGCACAGACAGGTTAAGTCACTTGTCTAAGTTCATGCAGTTGGCAAGTGGCAAAGGCAGAATTTGAATACATGCAGTCTTGTTCCAGAGTTCATTCTGGGTAGTTGCCAAGATTCAAACACCAGGTAACATTTTCATCTTCTTGATTATGTGGCAGCTGTGGGTGAGCTGGGATAGATGGGACTGAGACATGGACTTACAACCCAGGAGATTCTTCCTAGATATTTTAATACCTTCTCAGTCAAAACCAAGAGAACTAAATGTTCACATTTTAATCAACCTTGGGCCCTTTCACTTTTACTTTCTGATATGAGGAATCCGACCTTATCCCTAAGTTGACAGAGTGGCCTCACCCTAGGATCCATCCCACTCTAGGCCAGAAAGGTACAGAGATGGCCACTTATAGGCTCACCACTACTCCAGAGCTTGGGGTGTACAGACTCTGCAGCTACCGAAACCAAATGAAGGATTTGGTTTCTGTTTTAATGGCTTCCCCACCCCTGATGGTAAGGCCTGCTATCACCCTAGTGGACTTTGGTATACAAATTAAGATTCAGCCATCACCTGAGCCTCCTGGTTCCTAAATTGCCCCAACTCTTCCACTCTACCTCAGCCACCCACCTCCATTGTCACACACTGGACCTGCTCCACTATAAATCACCAATCTCAATCAAGCCTTCAACATTGCCTCACAGTCCAAGCAGGTACTAAATTTCTTTAGTACTTTTCATTCTCCGTGGTGACTATTTCAAGTCTTCTCCATTCTTTTTCTTAAACCTCCAGCCCCTGTGTCCACTCTTTCATTCTTAGCCAATAATCTTATGTCTTAGTCCATTTTGTGTTGCTCTAACAGAATATCTGAGAGTGGCCTCAAGTGATCTTCCTGTCTAGGCCTCTCAAAGTTCTGGAATTACAGGTGTGAGCCACCATGCCTGGCCCACACAGGCCACCTTTCAGCTCCAAATGCCATGCCTTTTGGACCACAGGGCCTTTGCACGTGCTGTTTCCTTTTCCTGAAACACTCTCTTCACTCCCTACCTCTAGCCACTTTGCCTGGCTAATCCTACGTAATACTCAGATTCCAGTTCCAGAATCACTTCCTCAGGGAAAGTTTCCTTGACTAGTTCCTGCAGGATAGGTCAGGTTGCCTTGTTAGATCCCTTGTAGAACTATCTTTCTTTCTTCATAGCACTTATCTTAGTTGCATTTACATCCTTATTTGTGTGATTCCTTAGTTAATCACTGTTTCTCCCAGTACACTCCAAAATCCATCAGAACAGGAACCCTGTCTATTTTTGTTCCTCCTTGTTCTTCTAGTTGCAAGCACAATGCCTAGCACATAGATGCTCAATATTTATTGACTTAATGAATTGGCACTTCAAGTGAGAACGTGAGACCATCCCAATTCCATTAGAGGAGTATGGCTTTACCCTAATGAATCTGCTAGAATGACTGTGTTTTAATACCAAACATGAACCACAACATGTGGAAACAGAAGGTTATTCTCTCATGTCTGCCTCCAGAGATAATGAATTCCTCTCAATGAAGGTATCTTCAAGCAGATATCTAAGGAGAAGTTGAATGACTGCTATGGTGATATAGCCACAAGATGACCTCTAAAGCTTTTGCCATCCAACGTTTTATAATTCTAGGGTTAGCTGCATAGAGAGGGTAGCTTGAGCAAAGGGAATTCAGACACCCTCTAGGATGGAAAAACCATGGAGAAAAGCAACTAAAATCCTAAAACCATAGGATTTTAGTCCCACTGAAATCACCTCATTCATTTCTTTCCTTCCCACAGAAGCTTCTCTTCTAGTTCATACTTTGGAGGACAATTTTTTTTCTATGTTAAAGATTGCCATAGATAGAGGGTCTTCAATTTTCAAAGCTCTCTCAGTTTCAAGATTCACTGGAAATCTTGTTTCCAATTTTCATTTTTTTCTGCTTAAATTGAAAGCTATTTCCTTACGCTTCTCATAGCAAGGATGAAAGTCCAGTGGTTCAGGTATATCCAAAGAGTTTTTAATAAAGGTTATTGTTTTGGCCTGAACACAAGTCCCTACACTTCACAGTACAGAGAATTAAGATGCCAACTCTGATTAAATCAGCCCCTTGTTGTACATGTGTGGGTAACTCTTGACATTTGGATGTTAAGGGTCTCATAGGACTACAGTGTTGTCAGACTGCGGGGCCTGTAAAGGTCATAGCCAAAGCCCTCGAGGTAGGGGGTTGGCACTCACTTGAACTGTCAGATAATAAATAGTATCAATCAACAACGAGTTCTAAGGATCACCTGGAAAAGAAATATATTCCTCAGAGAGGGAACCAGAGCTGAGGGGGACTCCAAGAAGACTGTGACTCAGGTTTCTATAGTACTGGCCAGGGAGGGAACCCAGACATCAAACACTTGCTCCCTGAGGTTGGAGGTAAGAGGTGCCTGCCCTGTGAGCACAGACCAGGAACAGAGAGGGAAGGAGTCAGCCTTCTGCTGCTTTGGAGCCTGTACATAGTACACACAGAGTGTGTGAGCCTCAGAGAAAACTTGGCTGTGGTTGGCTCTGAGACATGTGCTGTGAAAGCTGGACTGTTTGGGTTTCTGGCATGGCCCTCTCCTTCTCCCAGACTGCTTCAGAAAGTTCTTTGTGCAGTTGCTTCCTGCTCCCTCTACTGTGCCCAGGGAAAGCCAAAGATGGGCTTTGTGCTTCTTTCAGGCCAGAGTCTTAAAAAAGAGATTGACACATCCCTGGGGCATGTAGTGTGTGGCAGCAGGGGTGAAAAGAAAGAGGCCAAGTTCTACCATGGAGTTCACTGTGGGGGTACTGGGAACGAGAGCTTCTCTCCTGCATGCCTCCTCCCCAAGATCTTCGTTGATTCAATCTGGGAGCCCCCAGGTTCTGTTTTACCAAGGAAGTGACAATGGTGAGATCAGAGGGAGACCTAGGGCCCTAAGGGGAAAAGAGAAATTCAAAGGGCCAGAGCTGGGGGAGGACTACAGCTGCTATCTCCATGGAGATTCTCTCTTCAGTGCTGTGAGTTTCTCATTTCAAAGGAAGCAGCTTCTTTCTTCACTGAGTACTTTTTAATGGGTGAACATGAGACCTACCTGTCAAGATAGAGGTAGATTTTCCATCTGGTAGTGGGCAGATGGAACCCCTCTAGCACTGCTCTTCAGATCCCCTCTGGAGTCTACTTCCCAGGCAGGGCAAGGCCTTGGCCAAAAGCCTCCTGATCTGGGATCTGGTACAGATTGCTTGTCAAGGGCAGAAAGCTCCTCTCTGTAGCTTCCTGCCTCGTCATACTAGAGGCAACTCCCTCCTGAAAGTGGTGAAAGGTAGGGCCAGGAGGTAAGGAAGGAGCTCCATCCTTCACGTCTCAGTGTGACGTCACTGTCCACCTAATCTCCTGTCATCAGTAGAGCCGAGTATAGAAGGGAGCTGAGTAGAGGTCTTGAGGCAGTAAATCTGGGCTGAGCACTAGAGTCCAAGTCACCTTGGACACTGACCCATGTGTGACCTGGGAATTGGGGCCCAAGGAAAACCTGGGTTGCCAGGACTCGAGGGCATCTCCAACAACCTGCTCCTATACTGCCTCTGTGTTGCAGGGAGGGCAATACTCTTGCATGTGCCCTCCACAAAGCCAAAACATTTTAGCTTTGTGGCTGGAGGGTCTGTGGTTCTCCTGTGGCTTGGGTCATGGTCTAGTGATCTCACAGTTGCCTCAATTAGCTCCTACCCTCTTCAGAAAGCAGCACTTTGGTATTTGGAAAAAGCATTGACTTTGGAATAGGGCAGGCCTGGGTTTACATCCCAGCCTAACACTTGTGGGCACAATGAATCAGAGCCAGTTTTCCTATCAGTTAAAAAAAGAAAAGGAAAAAATAGTTACTTCATAAGGTTGTTGTGCAGATAAAATGTCTTGATGACCCTAAACTGTCTTATACATGGTCCTCAGTACATATTAGTCCTCCCTGAACTGTTCTTTGTTGGAGAGAATAAACCCTCCCTTTTCTTCTCTCATGGTGTCGTTCTATTCTGTTCTGCTGCTTGAGATGCATTCACCAGCAGGTTATTAACTCTGGTTATCTGCTGGAAGGAAACTCCCAGAGGGGAAGATTTCTTGTATAGCAAAGGCTTGTGGGTTGGGTGCTCCTCCTCATCCCCCTGGGTGAAAATCCTCTGAAATACAGATTTCTCATGCAGAGAAAAGGGGCCTGCATGCCCTTGCTTCAGGTATGTGTTGGGAAAAATGTGGGTGGGGGGGATTAGAGGGAGATGGTCTCCATCCAAGGAGTTCAGAGGAAGGAAGCCTAGCACCTTCCAGTGGCCATCATAGCAGGGAATCAGGTGATAGAGCCCAACCTCCAACCATCTGGGAACTTTGGAAGATGGAGCCTTTGTCACTCTACATTAATTCCACTGTAACAATTCACCAAACCTTGTATGTGCAATATTTTGCTTTTGTTACTTCTGTCCTGTTTTGCCTTCATCACGGCCAGTAGAGCCCTTTACCCAAAGGTTGTCTTTAAACTTGTCTTTCGGGGAGGGCCAGGGAAACATTTTCTCACTCTTGAGCCAATCCAAAGGAGAGACATGACCCACCCAAAGGGATAGAATGTTAATAGCAGCTTTAAGGCTGGAAGTCTCTAGCAGGAAGGAAGCCAGGAAACCGCTTGGAGTTGGTCTGACCCTGACATATGGGTATGGAAGCATGGGAGGAAAAATAGTGAGGCTTCTCCAGGATATTCCTCAGGGATGCTCAGCACCTTCACTGGTTGGTCTAAATTCATATCTGGGTTTATTTATTCTATCAGATATGTGGTCTCCAGAGTGGATGGCATCTCGAACTCTGACATGTCAGATAACAGGCTTCCTCTTTCTTCTCTGAAGTCTGAGCTTACTTTTGGACTCTCCCAGTAAGGCCTTGTCTTTCTGGAGTTTTTCTGGCTTTCAGGCTCATTTGTAGAATGTAGATAACCAATGTCTTAGCTTAGTAACAAATCAAGCTAGCACTGGTTACCAGCCTCACCCTCTTCCCCAAGAAATCACTGATAACTCACCCTTCTTGGGTACCCAGGGGGAGGATGACACTCTTCCCTGAATCCCTGAGTTGCATTTTTACAATACCCAGATACCCTAAATTTATGGACCATAAAAGTAAGAAGGTGGCTCTTCCAGGCCATAAAGGCCAGCATGGTGGACACAGAAAAAGTCATTGCTAGGGTGGTCTGGGGCAGAAGCTGGCCACTTTCTCCAGCTCCTGTTCTGAGCAGGAGTTCTCAACTAGGAGAGGTCAGCCAAGAATATCAAAAGTGGTGAAGAATGTATCTATGTGAGAATCAGGGAAGGAGATATTTCTACACATACTCACAGTATGGACTGGACTAAATATATGTAAATAACTGCTCTCTTCCCTTACCATGCTTTGGGCTTGTCTATTGTGGCATTTTGGGTCTTCAAGGCTGCTCTACTGTCCTGCCTTTCCTTTTCTTGGACTTCTCTGGCTGCACTTTGGAGCACCCCTCCCAACATTGGGCGAGGTCTGCACTGGCCTGCAGGGAGATGATGCTGCCTAGGACTGAGCAGACTCCAGGCATGACTCCCTGCACAGATCCAAACCTAACCCAGGAGTTCCTAGTCCAGGCTCCAGGTGTTTTAATTGGCCTCTGCTGCCCCCACATGGTAACTGAGGTTATTTTTCCTCACCTAAGGCGGCTTCTGATGAAAGGTTGTCAGATTCCCGCATTTCTGGCCACATTTTCCAGCTCCTTATAGCTACCCCCACTCTCTCTGCAGTGCTTCAGGAATGTTGCTCTCTCTTGAGACAGGCAGGACAAAACTCAGGCAAATCCTGGGACTAATGAGGTTCGGGGTCATGGCTGGGAGGTGCTGCTGCTCATGCCAGCCTGCATCCAGACTTTCCACCTCAGAGCACATATGGGGATATGGGAAGTCATCGGAGAAGGAGGGGGTTCAAAACACTGGAAATAGGATGACTTCTCTTACAGGCTCAAAAATCATCAGCCTGAAGTCCCTAACATCCCCAAGCATCCATGTCAAAGTCTGAGGAGCATGACCCTTCCCGAGTATGCCTCAAAGTTAATCCAGAAACCGTGACTCAGCTTTTATTGCTCTTTGCCTGGTAGCTCTGATAGGTCAGAGGTGGCCCAGACCTTCCACCTTCTGGACCTTGCACACCTTTAGACATTAAGGCAGGGGTGGAAAAAGAAGCAGGATTTTAATCAGATACAAAAGATATAGGCTTCCCCCACAGAGTCCAGGGAAATGTCCCATTGCTTTCAGAGAGAGTAACATTCTATCCACCAAGCCAGAAAAATGGGTTCCAAGGCCAAGCTTGATGGCCCAGGCAGAGGTAAGAAAAGAGGTTTAGGGGGTATGTGCCTCTCAGACTACGAACTAGAAGAGTGAGGATATTACCAGCATCCAACCTACCAGCTTGAGAATCTGGTGGGAAGATGTCCTTAAAAGTAGATCTAGTGAGTTGTCCTGGGCTCCAAGTTCAATTCTTAGCATGCTGGGAAACTGCTGCTCATCTTCACTTTGGACTCCCTTCTCTGAATATCAGTTCCACAACTCCTTTCTGTATCTGAGACCACTATCTCATTCCAGAGGTCAGGACCTGTCCAGGCCCTGAGTTAGAAATCTGGGAGTCATAATTCAATTCTTGTAGGTACTTTACATGTATTATTTCATTAATCCTTATAAAAATTCATAAAAGATGGATTGTTATCATTTTTTACAGATGAATAAACCAAGGAAGGCTCTGAGAGATGAGAAAATTGCCTAGGATCTCACAGCTAGTTCTTGGAGGAGTCTCTTACACATTTATCTGGCTGTAAAGTCAGTATTCTTACAGACTGTTACTCTGCTACCTTTTTTATTACAATCCCTTTTCTTCCTGATTCTTTATATCCAATCAGATGCCAAATCTATAGATTCTATTTTATAAATATCTCTCATGTCTGCTTCCTCCTTTCTCCCACCCTTCCCCTTTCCTCTTCCTCTCTTCTGTTTCTCATCTCTTCTTTTCTCCAGTCACTTGTCTCCTCTATCCTCTCTTAACTGAGGTAACATTTACATAGAGTGAAGTGCACATATCCTAAGTGTACAACTCAATAAGTTTTAATGAATGTGTGCTCTGTATTTCTACCACTCAAAATCAAGATGTAAAATACTTTCATCACACTTGAAAGTCCTCTCACTTTCACTTTCAGTTAGTCCTTGGTCCACACAGCCAACGATGTATATGATTTCTGTTGTTATGGATTAGTTTTCCTGTTCTGGAATCTCACATGAATAAAACAACACAGTATATACTCTTTGGGGTCTACTTCTCTTGGTTATACGATGTTTTTTATATTCTACTTGTTTCTTTATCAGATATTTTATTCTCTTTTTTTGCTAACAGCCTCATTGAGATGAAATTCACATGCCACACAATTCATCCATGTAAGTGTACAATTCAATGATTTGTAGTACAGTATATTCACAGAGTTGTATAACCACCACAACAATTGATTTTAGAAAGTTTTCATTATCCTAAAAAGAAACTTTATACCCCTTAGTCATCACCCTCCAGCCACAAACCCCCATCTCCAGCCCTAAGCAACCACCAATCAATCTACTTTTCATCTCTTTAGATTTGCCTATTATAGACATTTCCTATAAATGGAATCATAAAACATGTGGTCTTTTGTGGCTGATTTCTTTCACTTAGCATAATGTTTTGAAGGTTCATCCATGTTGTAGCATGTATCAATACCTCATTCCTTTTTATGGCCAAGTAATATGCCATTTTATGGATATAACACATTTTGTTTCCTCTTTTGACTAATATGAATAGTGCTGCTATAAACAATCATGTACAAGTCTTTGTATGGACGTATATTTTCATTTCTCTTGGGTATATACCTAGGAGTGGAATTGCTGAATCATATGGTAACATTCTTGAGGCACTGCCAAACTCTTTTCCAAGTGGCTGTTAACATTTTGATTTCCAACTGAAGCATATGAAGTTCTGATTTCTTGACATCCTCACCAACACTTGTTAATAACGGGCTTTTTGATTATGGTCACCCTAGGGTTGTGAAGTTATATCTCATTATGGTTCTGAGTTTCATTCCCCTTTTATTGCTAAATAGTATTTCATTGTATGGACATACTACAATTCATTTATTCTCCTGTTTATGATGGACATTTGGGATGTTTTAAATTTAGGTTTATTATGAATAAAGATGCTATAAACATTCTTGTAGAAGTCTTATTGTGGACATATATTTTTATATCTTTTGGGTAAATATATAAGAGTAGAACTGCTGGGTCATAGAGTAGGTATATGTTGAAATTTACAGGAAAATTTCAAACTCCTTTTTAAATAGTTGTATCTGCTGCCATGTATGAAAGATCCAGTTGTTTCACATCTTCCCTAACATTTGGTATTATTGAATTTTTTCTTTACTGTTCTGGTTGTTGGGTGGTGGTATCTTGTGGTTTTAATTTGCATTTCTTCCAACCAAAGATGTTGAACATCTTTTGTCTGCTTCTTGGCCACTTGCATATGTTTTCTGTGAAGTATCTGTTCAAGTTATTTGCCTATTAAAATAATTGGGTTGTCTGTCTTTTTGTTACTGACTTATATAACAGTGTTTCTCAATACAATGCTATTGACATTTCGGGCCAGATAATTCTTTGTTGTGGGGGGGCTGTCCTATGCATTTGTAGGGCTTTAAACAGCATCCCTGGTCTTGGCCTACCAGATTCTACTAGAAAATACTTCCTCCAATTGTGACAACCAAAAATGTCTTTAAACATTGTCACCTGTCCCCAGGGAACAAATATCACCCCCAGTTGACAACCACTGATTTATAGGGATCCTTTACATATTCAGGATACAAGTCCTTTGTCAGATATATTTGTTGTGAACATTTTCTCCTAGTCTGTGGCTTACTTTTAAATTTTCTTAATGATGTCTTTTGAGGAGCAGAAAGTTTAGATTCAGATTAAGTACAAGTTAGTAATTTTTCTTTTATGTTTGGAATTTAAAATAATATTTCTTTTATGTTTAGGACCTAGCACAATATCTGGGAGAAGGCTTGCATTATGGTGGGATCCTCCTTGCTACCAGTGCTACCTGCTGCTTGGTATGAAAGGGAATCTCTTGCCTTGTGGAGAAGAAGAGTGTTTCCTGGCCCAGTGCCTCTTGCAGCATGATCTCCCTGTCTACGAGAGACTGAGAGTGCCTCCAGCTCCAGACAGGTTGTTGCAATGAGATTTTCTCTGTTGATGTCTGTGGACCACCCTGCCTCATAGCTCTTGGTAGGGCAAGGGAGGGTCAGATAATGGAGACAAAGAGGTTTCCAGTTCCGGGTTGTTTGATACAGTATGGCCCTCCTTGCTGGTGCTTTCAGTTGCCCATTGTCTCTCCCTGAAAGAGGAGGATCTTGGACATGGTGAAGAAGGAGAGGCTTCCTCTGGCCACATATTGTCAAAGGGAATCCCCACTGATCCCCCTTGCCAGTGCTGCCAAGTTCACCTGGGGTTGTCGTTGGGAATCCTGCTCCACCTGGGAAAGAAATGAATTTACCTGGGCCACCCGTTGCTAGGTTGAGTCAGTTGCTGATAGGCCTGAGACTACTTCTTCTGTTGGCTGGTGGATTGTTAGATGCTCTGCTGTATCTTTCCTCAAGTCCTTAGGTCCCTAAGTAGTTCACCATCCTCTTTCCACTTTGTAGAGTTATCTTTTGGTTGCCTTTTGCATTGTTTCTAGGATTATAGATGCACCCAGCAGGGAGAGAATGGATGAATGAATATTCACTATCATTCCTGAACTGTAAGTCTAAATAAAATTTTTAAATAACAAAGTAAGCTTTCCATTAATAAAAAAATGTAATTCTTGATTATTAAATTTAATGTGCAGGTTAAATAGCAAATTAGATGGAAATAAAGAGAAAATTTGTTATCTGAAATGCAGATCTGAAGAAATTGCTCAGAATGCAGCAGCAGCGGAGAAAGAGATAGGAATTATAAAGGAGAAATTTAAAGATATAGAAGACAGAATGCAAAGATATAATTGCATTTCTAGATGGAGAGAATGGAGAAAATGAGAGAGAAGCAAGGATCAAAGAATAACAGCTGATAATTTTGCTGTTGTTGATAAAAGACATGAATCCTTAGATTCAAGAATTACAACTGTCCTGCCAATCTGAGGCAGGACAAACACAAAGAAAGCCTCAAATAAACATATGGTGGTTAAAAAGATAGAGAATATCTGAAAAGAAGCCAAAGATGATGTATTACCTCCAAAGGAATGACTCGTAAACTAAGAGAAGACTTCTGAAGACTGCTGTTCTCAAGACTGCTCTTCTGACTTTGCTAAGACTTGTGAAGGCTGCTCTTGTAGTCTTGAGAAGTCTTTGCAAAGTCAGAAGATAAGAGAATAATACTTTCAAAGTGCCAAAGGAAAATATCTGTCAAGTTAGAAGATTAGTCTTTGAAAAGCTCATATTTTAAAATAAGAGACAAGTAAAGACATTTTCAGAAATGTAAAATTAGATCCTTACTAAAAGACCTTTTTAGAATAATATCTCCAGAAGTAAGAATTCGATGAAAGAAAAAATAGTGAGCAAAGAAATTTGTGAAATTTAGAAACCATAAACAACCTGAACAGTATGAAACATATGAAACAATAAAAGTAGTGATTAAGTTTGGGGAATTTTAAAAAGGATGGAACTAAATTACTTATTAAAGATAATAAGTAAGTGGTGGAGAGGTCATAGTGATGAGCATTAAAGCATTAGAAGTTCTTTGTATCACTTGGGAGGAAGATATAGATATTAATTAAACTTAAAGTTGGTTTATTTAAGCATAAATAGTAAAATGTAAAGGTAACTATTTAAATAATAGAAACCACAGATTCAATGCAATACTTATCAAAATACCAACGACATTATTCAAAAAAATTGAAAAACAAACTTAAAATGTATATGAAAAGGATAAGACCCCAGATAGCCAAAGCAATTTCAAGCAAAAAGAACAAAGCCAGAAGTATTACAATACCTGGCTTCAAAATATGCTACAAAGCTATAATAACCAAAGTAGCACTGTATTGGCATAAAAACAGACATATAAACCAATGGATCAGAATAGAGAACCTAGAAATGAACGCATGCATTTATACCCCACTAACTTGCAGCAAAGGTGCTGACAACACACATTGGGGAAAAGGTAGTATCTTCAATAAATACCGTTGGTAAAACAGGACATATACATGCAGAAGCATGAAACTAAACCTCTTTCTCTCACCATATATAAAAAACACCTCTAAACGGATTAAATATTTAAATCTAGGATCCCCAAACTATGAAACTACTAGAAGAAAATATAGGGGAAGCACTTAAGCCCTGACATTGGACTGGGCATGGATTTTTTCAATAAGACCTCAAAAGCACAGGCAACAAAAGCAAACATAGGCAAATGGGATTACATCAAACTTAAAAGCTTCTTCACAGCCAAGGAAACAATCAGTGAAGTGAAAAAGAAATCTACCAAATGGGAGAAAGTATTTGCAAACTATGCATCAGGCAGGGAGTTACTACCCAGAATATATAAGGAACTCAACTCAATAGCAAAAAAAACAAATTATCAGATTAAAAAATGGCAAAAGACTTGAATAAATATCTCTCAAAAGAAGATATACAAATGGCCAACAGATTATGGAAAAACAATGCTCAACATGACTAATTATCAGAGAGAAATTAAAATCAAAACCATAATGAGATATCACTTCACACTAGCTACAATGACTGTTGTCAGAAAGTCAAAAATTAACAAATGCTGGTGAGGATGTGGAGAAAAGGGAATTTATACACTGCTTGTAGAAATGTAAATTAGTATAGCCACCATGGAAAACAGTATGAAAGTTCCTTTAAAAATTAAAAATAGAATTACAATATGATCCAGCAATCCCATTACTGAGTATACATACCAAGGAAATAAAATCAGTATGTCAAAAAAAGATTTCTGTACAACCACGTTTATTGCAGCATTATTCACAGTAGCTAAAATATGGAATCAACCTAACTGCCCATTTGATGATGAATAGATAAAGAAAATGTTACACAGATTTCCACAAAGATGGCTGAATAGGAACAGCTCCGGAGCACAATGCCCAGGGAGAGCAATGCAAAAGGTGAGCTATCTCCAAATTTCCAACCGAGGTCCCAGGTTCATTTCAATGGAACTGGTGGGACAGTGGTTGTAGCCCAAGGAGGGCAAACCAGGGCAGGACGAGGCGCTGCCTCACCCAGGAAGTGCAACTGGCCGGAGGATCAGGGATTTTTCCCGTCCCATACTCCGGTTCAGATACTGCGCTTCTCCCATGGCCTTTGCAATCCCGACAAGGAGATCCCCACTGGGCTGAAAAGTGCCACAAGTTACCAGCACAGATCTGAGCCACAGCTCCAGCCGGCAGGGCATGTTGTCAGCACAGATCTGGGTGGACATTTTGACTAGTGCTGAGTCTGCAGGACGGAACTTCCCACTCCCCAGAAAGAGGGGCAGCTGAAAGCAGGGAGACAGGTGATATGGCTTTGTGGGTCCCACCCCAACAAAGACAAGGAAATGTAACCCCTCTCACTTGAGAGTTTCACAGCCAGCACATCAATTCCAGCTCAACCTGGGACCATGGAGTTTGGTGGGGAAGGGTGCTCACACGGTAGCTGATCTTACCTGTGTAAACAAAAGTCAGAGGAAGCTTACACAGCAGCTGGACTAAGCCTGTGATGGCCCAGCAGTCCCTCTGCAGGCAGACAAGGGACAGACCGCCTCCTCAAGTGACTCCCTGACCCCTGTATAACCAAAAAGATGCCACATACAGGAGAGCTCTGGCTGACACCTGGCAGGCACCCTTCTGAGACAAAGCTACCAGAGGAAAGATCAGGCAACAATGCTTGCTGTTCCGCAGCTCTCATGCGTGATTCCCACGCAAGTAAGGTCTGGAGTGGACCTCCAGCACTCCTACAGCAGAGGGGCCTGACTGTTGGAAGGAAAACTAAAAAACAAAAAAGAAATAGCTTCAACATAAACATAAAGGACATCCACTGAGACCCATCCGAAATCACCACCTTCAAAGATCAAAGGTAGATAAATCCACGAAGATGAGAGGAAAACCCTTTTGCAGCACTGTTTATAATAGCAAAGACTTGGAACCAACCCAAATGCCCATCAATTATAGACTGGATAAAGAAATGTGGCACATATACACCATGGAATACTATGCAGCCATAAAAAATGACAAGTTCATGTCCTTTGTAGGGACATGGATGAAGCTGGAAACCATCATTCTCAGCAAGCTGACACAAGAACAGAAAATCCAACACCATATGTTCTCACTCATAGGCGGGTGTTGAACAATGAGAACACATGGGCACAAGGAGGGGAACATCACACACTGGGGTCTGTTGGGGGTGTGGGGCTAGGGGAGGGACACCAGGGTGTAGGGAGGTTGAGGAGGGATAACATTGGGAGAAATGCATGATGTGGGTGACGGGGGGTGGAGGCAGCAAACCACCATGGCATGTGTGTACCTATGCAACAATCCTGCAAGATCTGCACATGTACCCCAGAACTTAACATACAATTTTAAAAAAAGAAAATGTTACACACACACACATATACCCACACCACCCCACACACATACACACACAATGGAATACTATTCAACTATTAAACAAAATGAAATCCTGTGATTTGTGACAACGTGGATGAAAATGGAAGACATTATACAAAATGAAAAAAGCCAGGCACAGAAGACAAAAACTGCATGCTCTCACTCATATGTGGAATCTTAAAAAAAAAAAAATGATTTAATGGACGTAGAGAGTAGAACGGTGGTTACCTGAAGTTGGGGAGAGGAAACAGGGTTGGGAATGGATGGAACTAGAAGAAGCTGGTCAATGGGCACAAAGTTATAGTTAGGAAGAAAAGTTCTGGTGTTTTGTTACACAGCAGGGTGACTGCAGCAAATAACAACGTATTGTATTTTTTGAGATGGCTAGAAATTAATAGGTACAATGTACACTATTTGGGTTATGGTTACACTAAAAACATAGACTTCACCACTATGAAATATATCCATGTAACAAAACTGCAATTGTACCTGCTAAATCTATAAAAATTAAAATTAAAAAGATAGCTAGAAGAGAAGATTTTGAATGCTGTCACATATTTATCAGAAATGATAAATATGTTTAAAGTGATGGATATGGTAATTACCAGTTTGATAATTATAGTATGTATATATGCGTTGAAACATCATATTGCAACCTATAAATATGTGCAATTATGTGTCAATTGTTTAAATTAAAAATATTTTAATTTTATTACGTTTGTCAATTGTAAATAAAAAAGTTTTTATTATACTTAAAGTTCTTGGGTACAT
>NW_016107897.1:966117-967834 GCF_001604975.1 Cebus imitator | reverse complement strand
CTTAGGATTCCCTTGGCTATGCAGACTCTTTTTTGGTTCCATATGAAATTTAAGGTGTTTTTTTTTCAATTCTGTGAAAAAAGTCAATGGTAGCATTTAATCTATAAATTACTTTGGGCAGTATAGCCATTTTCACCATATTGATTCTTCCTAATCATGAGCATGGAATGTTTTTCCACCTGTTTGTGTCCTCTCTTATTTCCTTGAGCAGTGGTTTATAGTTCTCCTTGAAGATATCTTTCACATCCCTTGTTAGTTGTATTCCTAGGTATTTTATTCTCTTTGTAGCAATTGTGAATGGGAGTTCACTGATGATTTGTCTCTGTTTGCCTGTTATTGGTGTGTAGGAATGCTTGTGATTTTTGCACATTGATTTGTATCCTGAGACTTTGCGGAAGTTGCTTATCAGCTTAAGAAGAGTTTGGGCTGAGACAATGGGGTCTTCTAAATATGCAACCATGTCGTCTGCAAATAGAGACAATTTGCTTCCTCTTTTCCTAATTGAATAGCATTTATTTCTTTTTCTTGCCTGATTGCCCTGGCCAGAACTTCCAATACCATGTTGAATAGGAATGGTGAGGGAGGGCACCCTTCTATAGTGCCAGTTTTCAAAGGGCGCTAGAAGCATTCTTCCAGTTTTTGTCCATTCAATATGATATTGGCTGTGGGTTTGTCATAACTAGCTTTTATTATTTTGAGATATGTTCCATTGATACCTATTTTATTGAGAGTTTTTAGCATAAAGGGCTGTTGACTCTGCATCTGTTGAGATAATCATGTGGTTTTTGTCATTGGTTCTGTTTATGTGATGGATTACATTTAAAGATTTGTGTGTGTTGAACCAGTCTTGCAGAGACAGAACCGACTTGATCATGATGGATAAGCTTTTTGATGTGCTGTTCGATTCAGTTTGCCAGTATTTTATTGAGGATTTTTGCATCAATGTTCAGCATGGATATTGGTCTGAAGGTTTTTTTTAGTTGTGTCTCTGCCAGGTTTTGGTATCAGGATGATGTTCGTCTTATAAAATGAGTTAGGGAGGATTCCCTCTTTTTGTATTGTTTGGAATAGTTTCAGAAGAAATGGTATGCTCCTCTTTGTACCACTGGTAGAATTCAGCTGTGAACCAAACTGGTCCTGGACTTTTTTTGGTTGGTAGGCTATTAATTGCTCCCTAAATTTCAGACCTTGTTATTAGTCTATTCAGAGATTCAGCTTCTTCCTCGTTTAGTCTTGGGAGTGTCTAAGTGTCCTGGAATTTATCCATTTCTTGTAGATTTACTGGTTTATTTGCATAGAGGTGTTTGTAGTATTATCTGATGGTAGTTTGTATTTCTGTGGGATCAGTGTTGACATCCCCTTTATCATTTTTTATTGCATCTATTTTATTTTTCTCTCTTTTCTTCTTTATTAGTCTGGCTAGCACTCTCTCTATGTTGTTGATCTTTTCAAAAAACAGCTCCTGGATTCATTGATTTTTTGAAGGTTTTTTTGTGTCTACCTCCTTCAGTTCTACTCTGATCTTAGTTATTTCTTGTCTTCTGCTAGCTTTTGAATTTGTTTGATCTTGCTCCTATAGTTCTTTCAATTGCAACATTATGGTGTCAATTTTAGATCTTTCCTAGTTTCTCTTGTGGGCATTTAGTGCTATAAATTTCCCTCTGCATACTGCTTTAAATGTGTCCCAGAGACCTAATCAAACTCCACAGCTTCTGCA
>NW_016107897.1:930919-964213 GCF_001604975.1 Cebus imitator | reverse complement strand
ATGGTCTTTACAATTTGGTATGTTTTTTCAGTGGCTGGTACTGGTTGTTCCTTTCCATGTTTAGTGCTTCCTTCAAGAGCTCTTGTGAGGCAGGCCTGGTGGTGACAAAATCTCTTAGCAGTTGCATGTCCATAAAGGATTTTATTTCTCCTTTACTTATGAAGCTTGGTTTGACTGGATATGAAATTCTGGGTTGAAAATTCTTTTATTTAAGGATGTTGAATATTGGCCCCTACTCTCTTCTGGCTTGTAGGGTTTCTGCTGAGAGATTCATTGTGAGTCTGATGAGCTTCCCTTTGTGGGTAACTGGACATTTCTCTTTGACTGCCCTTAGCATTTTTTCCTTCATTTTAGCCCTGTTAAATCTGATGATTACGTGTCTTGGGGTTGCTCTTTTCAAGGAATATATTTGTGGTGTTCTCTGTATTTCCTAAATTTGAATGTTGGCCTGCCTTGCTAGGTTGGGGAAGTTTTCCTGGATAATATCCTAGAGTGTTTTCCAACTTGGTGTCATTCTCCCTGTCACATTTAGGTGCACCTATCAAATGTAGATTAGGTGTTTTCACATAATCCCATATTTCTTGGAGGCTTTGTTCATTTCTTTTCACTCTTTTTTCTCTAATTTTGCCTTCTTGCTTTATTTCATTGAATTTACTTTCAATCTCTGATATCCCTTATTCCACTTGATCAATTTGGCTATTGACACTTGTGTATGCTTCACGAAGTTCTCATGCTGTGTTTTTCAGCTCCATCAAGTCATTTATGTTCTTCTCTAAGCTGGTTATTCTAGTTAGCATTTTGTGTAACCTTTTTTCAACGTTCTTAGCTTCCTTGCATTGGGTTAGAACATGCTCCTTTAGCTCAGAGAAGTTTGTTATTATCCACCTTCCAAAGCCTGCTTCTGTCAATTCATCAAACTCACTCTCCATCCAGTTCTGTTCCCTTGCTGGTGAGGAGTGTGATCCCTTGGAGGAGAAGAGGCGATCTGGTTTTTGGAGTGTCCAGGCTTTTTGCACTGGTTTCTTCCCATCTTCATGGATTTATCTACCTTTGGTCTTTGAAGTTGGTGACCTTTGGATGGGGTCTCTGAGTGGACGTTCTTTCTCTTGATGTTGAAACTCTTTCTGTTTGTTAATTTTCCTTCTAACAGGCCCCTCTGCTGACAGTCTTCTGGAGTTTGCTGGAGGTCCACTCCAGACCCTTCTTGCCTGGGAATTACTAGCAGGGGCTGCAGAACAGCAAAGATTGCTGCCTGTTCCTTCCTCTGGTAGCTTCATCCTAGAAAGGTACCCAGCAGGTGCCAGCCAGAGCTCTTCTGTATGAAGTGTCTGTCAGCCCCTGCTGGGAGGTGTCTCCCAGTCAGGATACACGGGAGTCAGGGAGCCACTTGAGGAGGCATTCTGACACTTATCAGAGCTCGAGAGCTGTGCTGGGAGAGCTGTTGCTCCCTTCAGAGCTGCCAGGCAGGGATATTTAAGTCGGCTGAAGCAGAACCCACAACCGCCCCTTTTCCCAGGTTCTCTGTCCCAGGAAGGTGGGGCCTTTATTTATAAGTCCCTGACAGGCTGCTAGCTTCTTTTCAGAGATGCCCTGACCAGCAAGAAGAGAGTCTTGTGACACAGTCTGCCTGTAGTGGCCTTGCTGAGCTGCCATGGGCTCTGCCCAGCCACTATGTAAATTTCCTGGCAACTTTGTTTACGCTGGCGAGGTTCAAACCGCCTACTCGAGCCTCAGCAATGGCAGACGCCCCTCCCCCACTGAACTCCACCATCCCAGGTCAAGCTCAGACTGCTGTGCTGGCTGCGAGAATTTCAAGCCAGTGGATCTTAGCTTGCTGGTTTTCATGGGAGTGGGACCCACTGAGCCAGATCACTTGGCTCGCTGGTTTCAGCCCCCATTTTTCAGAGGAATGAGCAATTCTGTCTCACTGGCATTCCAGGTGCCACTGGAGTATGAGAAAAGAAAAAAACTGCTGTGGCTAAAACGGCTGCCCAGTTTTGTTCTGGAAAACTGGGGTGCTGATGTTGTAGGCACCAGAGGGAATCTCCTGGTCTGCAGGTTGTGAAGACTGTGGGGAAAGTGCAGTATCTGATCTGGAATGTCAGGAAAAGTCCCTAATGTCTTCCCTTGGCTAGGAGAGGGAGTTCTCCGGCCCCTTGCACTTCCCAGGTTAGGTGACGTTCCACCCTGCTTCAGCTCACCCACTGTCTAACCAGTCCCAGTGAGATGAACCAGGTACCTCATTTGGAAATGTGAAGGCCACCTGCCTTCTGCATTGCTCTCACTGGGAACTGCACAAGGGAGCTGTTCCTATTTGGCCATCTTGGCGGAAATCCTCTAAAAAATTTTAAAGAATAGTAAAATCATAAAACATATAAAACAGTAGAAGGAAAAATAGAAAAACAAAAACTAAAGTACTTGTAAAGAAGACAGAAAATGAGAAAAAAATGATAAAAATCAAGATAAATATAAAAAATTAAACTAGATGATATGACTGAATAGTATGTCAGAGAGAGAGCAGGAGGTCTGGCTTCTGAGCAGGAAGCTTCATAGTGCCAGCAATAAAAGAGATAATTAAATGTGGGTGATGTTGAGAAAGGCAAGATTTTTGCTCAAAAGTGTGCCCAGTACCACACTGTGGAAAAAGGAGTCAAGCACAAGCTTAGGCCAAACCTCCATGATCTCTTAGGGTAGAAGGCAGGTCAGGCTGTTGACTTCTCTTATACAGATGCCAATAAGAACAAAGGCATCACACAAGAGGATACACTTATGGAGTATTTGGAGAATCCCAAGAAGTACATTCCTGGGACAAAAATGATCTTCACTGATGTCAAGAAGTCAGAAAGACAGATTTGTTAGCTTATCTTAAAAATACTACTAATGAGTAATAATTGGCCACTACCTTATTTTTACTGACATATCTCATTACTTTTTTTAATGTGTACCATAATTTAATAGATGTCAGACACCAGAATTCAGATCATGAATGACTGACAGAATAATTTTTTGGGAAATCCTGATTTAACTAAGACCAGCTTGCAGTTAAATGAATATGATTGCTTTTTAAAATTTTAATAGTAATTTGAATTCAGTAAATGCTCTCACTGCCTTCCCCTTCTCAAGATATGACTAGATTTGAATATTAACGTTCAGCTTTCAAAAAGATGGTGAATGTTATCTTAAAAACTATTGGAGATTGATTTTATATTTAAATTATATAAACAGTTATATTAATATATTTAAATGCTGGGGAATCCCTTCACTGTCTCAGAATCAAGCAAGACTCATCTGTGTTTTGTGTTCATTAGCCTCTTAAAGGCAAGGTCTGAAGATAAGGTAGCAACATGTATTTATATTTGTGGTTTTAACTATGCCAATCTAATTATAGTTCCTTGTATCAAAAATGGTGCCTTTTACTTATTGAAATCATTTTAGTGTGGTTTATGTGTAAGATCAAAAAAAAGAATATGTAACAAAAAATATGTCAATGATCAAAATAAATGTAGTTGGATCAAATCCACCAGTTAAAATACTGGAATTGTAAGTTGAGTTTTATTTATTTATTTTTTGAGATGGAGTCTTGCTCTTGTTGCCTAGGCAATAGTTTTTAAAAATGTGGTTATATAGGCTGGGCGCAGTGGCTCATTGCCGGTAATCCCAGCACTTTGGGAGGCTGAGACGGGTGAGTCACTTGAGATCAGGAGTTCGAGACCAGCCTGGCCAATATAGTGAAACTTCATTCATTCTAAAAATACAAAAATTAGCCAGACATGGTAGCCCAATCCTGTAATCCCAGCTACTCAGGAAGCTGAGTTGGGAGATCACTTGAACCCAGGAGGCAGAGGTTGAAGTGAGCCAAGATCATGCCACTGCACTTCAGGCTGGCAGGCTGGGCGACAGAGTGAGACTGGGTCTTTAAAAAAAAAAATCTAGTTACATGCTGTTACAAAAGACACACCTAAAATATAAAGACCCATTTTCTTCGTCACTATGCAATTAAGTTAGAAGTCAGTAGAAAAAGAAAACCCAACTTAAAATATATAGAGAGAGAGATTTAAAAAGACACATCCAATTAACTCATGGGTCAAAGAAGGAACTGTAATGTAAATTAGAAAATATTTATGACTGAATGCTAATAAAAATATCTCACATCAAAATCTACGGGTGCAGCAAAGGAAGATTATACTTAGACATTTATGGCCTTAAATGCTTTTATTTGAAAGTAAGAAAGAATTAGCATTTATATATTAAGTACCCAACTTAAGAAGTTAGAAAGAAAACAATAAAATAAAACCAGGAAAGTAGAAGGAAGAAAATAAGAAAGAGTAGAAATTAAGAAAAAATAAAATGACACTACAATAGAGAGGATTTTAAAATTCCCAAATTGATATTTGAAATGATTGGTTCTTTGAAAATAGACAAACTTTTGGCAACACTAATCAATGAAGAGGGAAGGTAAAAATATGTATATATATGTGTGTGTGTGTGTGTGTGTGTGTGTGTGTGTGTGTGTGTTATTACCATGAACTATTCTATGCTGATAAACCTGAAATATTAAAGAAAGTAGACAAGATCCCAGAAAAATATAATTGTACATAAATGACTCAAGAAGAAATAGAAAGCCTGAATAGAACTATAAACTTTACCTAAATGAATGAATAGTAAAACTGCCGTCCTACCTCAAATCCTACAACCCAGATGATTTCACAAGCGAGTCCTTTCATTCAAGAAAGAGATAAATCCAATGTCACAGAAAACCCTTCCAGGGAATAGAAAAATAAGAAAAATTCCATCAATTCATTTTATGAGACTTTATAGCCTTGATAACCAAATTGGCAAGAATATTATAAGAAAGAAAATACAAGCCAATATTAACATAAATGCAGAAGTCTTATGCAAAATATTTGAATCTCAATTGAGAAATGTTATAATGTTACTGAAAGATATTAAAGAGGTCTAAATGAGTGGAGAGGTATGCCATGCTCATAGATAGAAATAATATTATAAATATGTCACTGATTCCCCCAAATTAATCTATAAATTCAATAGAGTTTTTAGTCAGAATAACAACCAGATTTTTTGGTGGAACTGAGATAGCTGATTCTAAAGTTATGTCAAAGCCAAAGGACTAAGATTAGCAGCTGATATTATTGAACACTTACTATATTCCCAGGCAGTATACTAATCATGTGTCATATGGTTTACATGTATTAATTCATTTAATTCTTATAATAATCCTATAAGGTAGGTCCTATTTTGTGCCAATTTAATATATGAGAAAATGGAGGCACAGCAAGTTTAAGTACTTTGACCAAGCTCACTCATATGATCAGTAAGCATCAAAACCAGAACTCTAACCCAGGTAATTTGGCTTGAGTTCACACTCTTAAACTCCACCATGGACACTTTTAAAGAACAAGTGAAGATGCTGGACATTGTGGCTCACACCTGTAATCCCAGCACTTTGAGAGGTCGAGGCAGGTGGATCACCTGAGGTCAGGAGTTCGAGACCAGCCTGGCCAACATCATGAAACCCTGTCTTTACAAAAGTACAAAAATTAGCTGACTGTGGCGGAGCACGCCTGTAATCCCAGTTATGCGGGAGGCTGAGGCATGAGAATTGCTTGAACCTGGGAGGTGGAGGTTGCAGAGGTTGCAGTGAGCCCATATCACACCACTGCACTCCAGCCAGCCTCGGCAACAGAGTGAGACCCTGACTCAACAAAAACAAGAACAAAAACAAAAACAAAAACAAAACAAAAAAAACAAGAGTTCACTCTGCATATCAAGATGTACTATACAACTATAGTGATTAAAAGAGAGTGGTACTGGCACAAGAGTAGACAAATATGCCAGTGGAACAGGGGATCCAGAAATAAACCCAAGAGACCAATCCTAGCCAGGTGTGGTGGCTCACACCTGTAATGCCAGCACTTTGGGAGGCTGAGGCAGGCAGATCATCTGAGGTTGGAACTTCAAGACCAGCCTGACCAACATGGAGAAACCTCATCTTACTAAAAATACAAAAATTAGTTGGGCGTGGTGGTGCATGCTCGTAATCCCAGCTACTCGCGAGGTTGAGGCAGGAGAATCACTTGAACCTGGGAGGTTGAGGTTGCAGTGAACCAAGATCGCTCCATTGCACTCCAGACTGGGCAATAAGAATGAAACTCCATCTCAAAAAAAAAAAAAGGAAGCTATAATTAGAATTCATTCAACAAATGTTTACGAAGCACCAACTATGTGGTAGAGACTGGAAATGTAGCAGCAAATGAGAGACAAATTCCTTCTCTCATTGAATTTACATCCTAGTTAAGAAAGACAGAAAATAAAGAAGTAAAAGCTGTAATATAAGCAATTTGTAGTAGTGAATGCAGCAAGGAGCAGCAGACTCAATAGAAGCCCAGAGAACCATGTGAAATATATAGTAATGTTGAGGCAGTTGGGAGGGGTGTTTAATGATCCAGAGACTTGGAATGGGGCCAGTAATAGCTTCTTTACTTACATTAGGATTGGCTAAGGCAGGTGGGTAAGGAAGAGGGCCAGACCAGTTCCCTAAATGTTTAGCACTCTCTACCTTACTGAGCAGTGTTTGTCAGCAGAGATGCAGCCTGCATACAGCACAGGTGCATCCTGCATACAGCACAGGTGCATCCTGCAGGGAAGCCTAGCACTTCTCAAGGCAGTGACCAAGTGGTGATGCAAAGTACAGGAAAGGGACAACATGGCGTCTCTTACTGAAATCAAAGGATTCCAGGTTAAACATAACACTTATTCAAGACATCTGGACCAGGCTTTGAATCAAGGCACTGGAGTATCATGTGGTACAGATGGAGGAATGTCATATTACATATGAAACCACTACAAATCCCTGTGGATTCAGACTTTTTACTGACCACACAAATGAACCTCTGGAATGACACTGTGGCAGGAATCTTAGCCATACTGGCCTTTCTGTTTCTTCAGCATATGCTTCTCATTCCTACCTCAGGGCCTTTGCACTTTCTGGAATAATCTTCTGTACCTTTGCAATATTTCAACTCAAATATCAGCTCTGTAAGATAGGCCATCTTTGAGCATACTAAGTAAGCCCTCCGTCACTCTCTATCACATCCTCTTGTTTAATATTCTCTTAATTTTTAATTTTGTGAGAACATAGTAAGTGTATATATATATACGTGTGTGTATATATATGTGTGTGTATATATATATATATATATATATAATGTTTTGATACAGGCATACAATGTGTAATAATTACATCAGGATAAATGGGGTATCCATCCCCTCAGCCATTTGCCATTTATCTTTCGTGTTACAAATAATCCAGTTATACTCTTTTAATTGTTTTAAAATGTACAATTAAATTATTGACTATAGTCGCCCTGTTGTGCTATGAAATACTAGATCTGATTCATTCTTTCTATCTTTTGTACCCATTAACCATCCGTATTCCTCACTCCCACTTTCATTACCCTTCCCAGCCTCTGGTAATCATCCTCCTGCTCCCTGTGTCCATGTGTCCAATTGTTTTAATTTTTAGCTCCCATAAGTAAGAACATGTGAAGTTTCTTTCTATACCTGGCTTATTTCACTTAACACAGTGACTTCCAGTTCCATCCATGTTGTTGCAAATGACAGGATCCTCTTCTTTTTTCGTTTGTGTTTTTGAAACAGGGTCTCTCTCTGTGGCCCAGGCTGAAGTGCAGTGGTGTGATCACAGCTCATTGCAGCCTCAGTCTCCCAGCCTCAAGCAATTCTCCCACCACAGCCCTCTGAATAGCTGGAGTTACAGGAGCATGCCACCACGCCAGACTAAATTTTTAAAAATTTTTTATAGAGATGGAATCTCACCACATTGCCCAGGCTGATCTCAGACTCCTGGGCTCAAACAATATTCCTGCCTTGGACTCACAAAGTACTGAGATTACAGGCATGAGCCACCATGGTTGGTGGATCTCATTCTTTTTATGGCTGAGTAGTACCCAATTGTGTGCATGTAACATATTTTCTTTATCGATTCATCAGTGGATAAACACTTAGGCTGTTTCCAAATCTTGGCTATTGTGAGTAATGCTGCAATAAACATGGAGTGCAGATATCTCTTCAATATACTAATTTCCTTCCTTTTGGGCAAATACCCAGCAGTGATATTGCTGGATCCTATGGCAGTTATATTTTTGGTTTTCTGAGGAACATCCAAACCATTCTCCATAGTGACTCTACTAAATTACATTTCCACCAACAGTGCATGAGGGTTCTCTTTTCTCCATATCCTTGCCAGCATTTGTTATTGCCTATCTTTTGGATGAAATCCTTCTGGGAAGGGTTGACACAAGCACTCCTGTGGCCACCACCCCTGGGACTGCACTGAATCAGACATGAAGCCAGCACTGCACTGGGTCTTACTGTGAGGCTTGCTGTAACCACTACCTGGTTACCACCTATGTTCCCTCGAGGCCCTAGGGCTCTACAAGCAGCAAGTGGCAAAGCTAGCTAAGCTTATGTCCTTCCCTTCAGAGTGATGAGCTCCCCAAGGCCCCAGGTGGGCCCAGATATGCCATCCAGGTGCTAAGGCCTCACGTCGAAAACTTTAGGAATCTACCTGCTGCTCTATCCTACTGTGGCTGAGCTGTCACCCAAGCCACAAGTCAAAGTCCTTCCTACTCTTCTCTCCCCTTTCTACAAGAAGAAGAGTTTCCCCCATGGCCACTACAGCCCCAGGTCTATGGAGAGTACTGTGAGGCTGCCACTGATGTTCACTTAAGGCCCATGGGCTCTTCAGTCAGCTTGCGGTGAATGCTGCTAGGCCTGAGACTCACCCCTCAGGGAAGTGGACTCCCCTCTGGCCCAGGGTAGGTCCAGAAATGCCATCCAAGAACCAAGGCTTGGAAACGGGGACCCTGAGAGCCCACTTGGTGCTCTATCTCACTGTGGCAGAGCTGGGACCTATGCTGTAAAACAAAGTCCCCTTTATTCTTTCCTCTGCTTTTCCCAAACAGAAGGAATCTCTCCGCATAAGCACCACAGTTGGAAATGTGCTGGGTCACACCTGAAGCCAGCACATCTCAGAGTCTCACCCAAGGCCCACAGCAGGTACTGCATGGCTACTACTGCCGATTACTCAGGACCCACAGGCTCTTCAGTTAGCAGGTGATGAAAACTGCAACCTTCCCTTCAAGGCAGCAGCTTTTCTTCTGGCCCAGGGTGTGTCTAGATGACTCCGCCCAATGCCCTATCCTTTTTTTTGCTAATCTGGTATCCAATTTGCAAAATAAAGCCCTCTTTACTCTTCCCTTTCCTCTCCTCAAGTGGAAGGAAGGAGTCTCTTTTAGAGCTGTGTGCTGTACTGCCTGGGGTTGGGGAAGTGGTGATGCAAGCACTCTGTTTGCTGCCCCAGGTGGTGTCTCACTAGGTCACATGCCCCCAAAGTACACTGGCTCCAAGGTCAGCAGAGCACTACAATTTACCTTGGAGTTTCAGTTCTTGTGACCTGGACTGCCTTTCAAGTTTATTTAGAACTCCAGAGCACTTTAGCCCACGGTGGTGAGGCTTGCCAAAACTCAGGTTCTGACCGCTGGGATGGGTGATTCCCCTTTGGCTAGATCTGGTTTAAATACACCCTCTGTGGGTGAGCATCAGCTAAGTTCAGCCTGGTTTTGCTTTCTGCTGTGACAGAGCATCACTGAGTTCAATGCAATGTCTCACAGTTGCTGTGCTCTCCCTCTCCCAAGTGCAAAGATTCTCTCTATGCCATGTGGCTGCTGCTGGGACATGGCGGAAGGGTAGTGTCAGCAATTCAAGACTGTCTTTCCTGCTCTCTTATTACCTCTTTCAGTGACATTAAGTTAAAACCAGGTACTCTGATCACTTGCCCGAGTTTTGGTTCTTATGAAGGCATTTTTC
This sequence comes from Cebus imitator, assembly GCF_001604975.1. NCBI lineage: Eukaryota > Metazoa > Chordata > Mammalia > Primates > Cebidae > Cebus > Cebus imitator. Next base: position 954,307 of record NW_016107897.1, on the reverse strand, counting down.
TTACAGATAGTTGTGAAATTTGGTGTTCCTACAGAGAAGACAATTGGTGGAGGCTTCTATTTAGCCATCTTCCTCTGCCTTCTCTCCTTTCTTAATATTCTCCTTAGCAGTTATCACCATCTAAAGTTATCTTGCTTATTTGTTTGCTTGTTGACTGTCTACCTTCTTCTACTCAAAAGTAATCTCCACAAAGATCAAGATTATTACCTCTGGATCACTGCTTTATCCCCAGTGCCTGACATATTGCCTAACATACAGTAAGTGCTCAATAAATATTTGTTGAGGAAGGGAAAAAGGAAGGAAGGAAGGAAGGAAGGGAGGGAGGGAGGGAGGGAGGGAGGGAGGGAGGGAGGGAGGGAAGGAAGAAAGGAGCTATATCTGGCCAGAGGGCAAGATAACCTGTCTTGGAACAAGAATTCAAAGCCTTCTGAGTTAACTGCTAAGCCTCTGCTAAGCAAGGTTGTATGTAGACTTTGGCTTAATACCTATGCAGGATTGTTGCTATTAGCTACAAACTCGAAACTTTCTGGTCATAGAACTTCCCTGAATAGACCTGTATCACTTCCCTAACAACATCTCCCTTCTGAGAGAGGGCATTTCTGCCCATCTTCCCTAGCCCTGTTAATGATTACAATTGTCTGGCTGCCTAGAGAAATCAGATAGTTGGAGGAGGACATCATACACTGGCACAAGCTAAATTTCTTTCATTGTCTTAATGGCTTTAGAATGCCATGATTTACAAGCTATGTTATAAGACTGCTGTGATTTGAATATTTGACTCCCTCCAAATTTCACGTTAAAATATGATCCCCAGTGTTGGGAGTGGGGCCTAATGGAAGGTGTTTGGGTCATGGGGGCAGATCCCTCATGAATGACTTGGTGCATTCCTCATGGTAATGACAAAGCTCTTACTCTATTAATTCTGTGAGAGCTGATTCTTTAAAGGAGTTGGAACCTTCCCCCATCCCTTGCTTCCTTTCTCACATGTGATCTTTACATATGCCAGTTCCCCTTCACCTTCTATCAACTGCTCATCAGAAGCAGTTGCTGGCATCATGCTTCTCGTGCAGCCTGCAGAACCATGAACCAAATAAACCTCTTTCTATATAAGCTACTTAGTCTCAGATATTCCTTTGTGGCAACACAAATGCACTAAGACAATGAGTCAGTGTAGTAACACTTTTTAATGATTAATCTTGGTGGCATGGTTATTTAGAATGTAAAAATAAAGAAAGGAGCCACTTAATTCCATTAGTCTCCTTTTGCTATTGAATATTTTTGTAGATACTTTTTATTTTTCTCCCCCTGTTTAAAGTCAATATTGTGTTTGTAGTAACAATATTAATGGTAAGACTATATGTAGAAACCTAAATAACATGCTCTGGAAACATCTTTTAAAGATGCACTTGTTTTAAAAGGGTAAGTGTATGAACACTTTCAGAATACAAAACCACCAAAAGTTCTTGTAAATCTATTTGTTTTCCCTTCTTATGTGGGCAGTAATGCCATATGCGCTATATATAGCTAGCTAACATTTGAGATAAAATTGATTGACTTTCAATATAAACTGTTACAATGCACTGATTATGTATAAAACTTTATATATGACAAATTAAATAAGAAACTAATGAAATTATATGATATGAATGGTGAGGGATTGAGAAGGAGATGCTCAAGATAATTTTAGCCATAGGTAATATTTACTATTCCAAGGTGCTATTTTGATTGCTTTGTCTATATTAGTTCGTGTAATGTTGGCAACAATTTTGAGCTTAGTGCTATTATTATCACTCCATTTACATACAAGGTAAGTGTAGCATGGAGATATCAAGTTAATTGTCCAATGCCACACAGTTAGAAAGTGCTGGAGCTTGAATTTGATCCCAGAAGTCTGCCTCAGAGCCCTTTCTCTTAACCTACTGCATTGGTACTCTTGACTGCTAAAAGTTCCCTTTCCTACTTGAGATACACTTATCTGGAGAATTATGATCATGGAAGGAAGAAACAGGTGCCTGGATGTGCTGAGGAGAAAGTAGTCCTGAGGTTTGGAAGTCTCTGTTTTAATGGACTGTGTGTATTTGTATGTGTGCATGTGTCTGTGCATGGATGTATGTATAAATGTATATATACATCTTTATGCAATCTTATGTATTGATCCTCGCCTCAATAGTTTCATACATACCAATAATAAAGATCAGAAAATATAATAGTGAAAAAGTATTCAATTGTCAATAGCAATACCAGGCTGGGCACGTTGGCTCACGCCTGTAATCCCAGCAGTTTCGGAGACTGAGGTGGGTGGAGCACTTCAGGTCAGGAGTTTGAGACCAGCCTAGCCAACATGGTAAAATCCCATCTCTGCTAAAAATACAAAACAAAAAGTAGCCAGGAGTGGTGGTGCACACGGGTAATCCTATCTACTCAGGAGGCTGAGAAGCGAGGATTGCTTGAACCTGGGAGGCAGATATTGCAGTGAGCCAAGATCATGACACTGTACTCCAGCCTGGGTGACAGACCGAGTCTGTCTCAAAAAAAAAAATAGCAATACCAAACACAGATTACACAGGCATATAGATTTAAATAAATGTTCAAGACTTACCATTTGAAAAAAGTATAAATGCCTGGGAATATAAATTTAACAAAAAAGTGCAAGACTCATGTGAAGACATGTATATAACTCTACTTAGAAACATTAAATAAGGCTTTAATAAATGGAGAAATATACTTTGTTCTTAGATAAGAAGACTCAATGTTTTTAAAAAGCTGTCCATTCTCTCATAATAAGTCCACAAATTAAAGATATTCCCAATGAAAATTCCAAGAGTTTTGGGGGTTGCTTTTATTTTTGCAAACTTTATAAAATTTTTCTAGTTTATCTGGAAGAATAAATATTAATGAATAGCAAAGAAATTTTGAAAAATAAAGCTATTATAAGATTTACCTTACCAGTTATTAACATTCATTACAAAGCTACAATAAAATACTGTAGCACTATCCCAAAAATAGAGAGTTGGACCAGTAGAATTAGAATAGAAAATTAGAAATAAACTCTCATGTGGAATTTTTGTGTTATAAAAGAGTCATTGCAACTTACTGGAAAAAAAAATATTCAATAAGCACTATTGGGACAACTAGCTAATTATTTAGAAAAGAAAGCTGGTTTAATACCTCACTCCTTATACCATACAAAGTTTTGGTGTAATAATACAAAATGTGAAAACAATAAAACCATTAGCCAGTAGAAGGAATTATGAGTGAACATTTTTATAATCCCAGAGTAACAGTGGCCTTTTCAAGCATAATATGAAATGCATAAACCATAAGGGGAAGATTGACAGGTTTGAGTACACAAAAATGAAAAATTTCTGTACAGCAGAAAATGTCATAAGATTGAAAGAGAAATGACAAATTGAGAAAGAACACATATGACAGACAAAGGTTAATTTCCTTCATCATACAACCTATTAATGAAAATATAAATACTTCAATGGAAAGAGGGCAAAGGACATAAACAGAAAAATCACTAAAGAAAAATATGCATGGACAGTAAACCTATAAGAACCTATTCAATAACACCTTTAATCAAAGAAATGCAAATAAGAACCATAATGAGATAGACTTTGTCACCTTTTGACTTACCAAATATTTTAAGATAGGCTTTGTTTTTTAGAACAGTTTAAGACTTACAGAAAAACTGAGATGATACAGAAATTTTCCATATATTCTACACCGAGTTTCTCTTATTATTAACATATTACATGAGTATGGTACCTCTGTTAAAATTAATGGACCAATAGTTATACATCATTATTAATTACATTCCATGGTTTCTTCACATTTCCTTAGTTTTTACCTCATGTCCTTTTTTCTATCCCAGGATCCCATTCAGAATACCATGTTACATGTAGTCGTCATGTCTCATTAGGTTCCTCTTGGCTGTGGTAGTTTCTCAGACTTTCCTTTACAGTTTTGGAGTACTGGTTAAGTATTTTGTAGGGTTCCCACTATTAAAATTTGTCTGATGTTTTTCTCAGGCAAGAGATAACGTAAGACGGGGGTTATGGATTATTAGGAGAAAGAAAGCAGAGTTAAAGTGCTGTTTTCATCACATCATATCAAGGATACATACCATCAACACGATTTATGTCTGTTGTTATTGACCTTGCTGAGGTAGTGTTTGTCAGATTTGTCTACTGTAAAGTTGTTGTCTCGGTTTTTTGCCTTCCTATACTGTACTCTTTGGAAGAAAGTCACTATGTGCAACCCTTACCTAAGGAGAGGGGTGTTAGGCTCCCCACTCCTTGAGAGCAGAATGTCTACGTAAGTTAATTGGAACTCTTCTGTACAGGAGGTTTGTTTCTTCTCCCCAATTTATTAGTTTATTCAGTCATTAATATCAGCATGGACTCATGGATTCTCATTTTATACTTTGAGTTATAACCCAATACTATAGCTTATGCTCAAATTGTTTTAGCTTTGGCCATTGGGAGCTCTTTCAGTTGGCTCCTGTGCTCTTTTGACATGTCCCTCATCAATATGTGTGTGTGTGTGTGTGTGTGTGTGTGTGTGTGCGCGCGCGCGCGCGTGCCTGTTAGCACATCCTTGCTTTCTAACACTGTAAAATGCCAAGCTCATCTTGTATGTTTGCTGCCAGTCCTAGAATCAGCCATTTCTCCAAGGAGTCCTCATTTTTTAAATTGAAGAATGATATTATAAACTAAGATCTGGATACTTGGTGTGTTTTTTGCTCCTGGGGTGTCATTACATCTGGGGTCTCTCAGCTGACAGAGCAGAGAAATATGTATATATACTAACCCATGTATATGCATCTATCTCTAATCACTCCTATACATAACCATCTATATCTATATTAAGTTAAATCTGAGTTCATACTGATGCCTCCAACTCTAATCCATTTTACCACATGGATCATTTTAGTCTCCTCCTCTTGTTTATCTGTAAATTCCCATGCCAACAGAACAGTAAGAAACTCCGGTTCCCACTATCTGCTATTTAGTCAATTATTTAATTTCAGTATACATGCATAACAGTATCAGAATTGGTAACACATATCCCCATGGGAATCAGACTTTATCAACTAGATTACAGTGCTTATGTGCAGTTCCTTGTGTTAATCTTACAAACTCCACACATTTTTCTTTTCTTTTTTTGAGACAGGGCCTCACTCTGTGGCCCAGGCTGGAGTGCAGTGGCATGATCATGGTTTGCTGTGGCCTTCACCCGCTGGGCTCAGGTGATCTTTCAACTTCAGCATCCCAAGTAGCTGGGACTACAGTTGCACATCACCATGCTAAGCTAATATTTGTATTTTATGTAGAGACGGGGTTTCACCATGTTGCCAGACTGGTCTGGAACTCCTGGGTTCAAGCAATCCTCCTGCCTTGACCTCCTAAAGTGTTGGGATCATAGGCATGAGTCACTGCACCTGGCCCTACTCCACATATTTCTAAAATTACTTAGAATCTATTACCCCTACTCCTTTCAGTGAAGCTGTTTCATTTCTAACTGTATTTGTAATACACCTAGATTCCCTTGTCACAGTCTGCATGTCTTCCTAGAATCCTGGCCTCCTACATGATGTTTTAAAACTATATACATATTAAGTTCACTTTCTGTGCTGTAAAGTTCTATGGATTTTGACAAATATATAATGTCATGTATCTACCATTACATCATTGCAGATAGTTAACTGCCCTAAAAATCCTGTGTTTCACTTTTTCATCCCCCCTACCCATCCTCTGAGGCATGATCATTGTATCTACAGTTTTGCCTTTTCCAGAACGTCATATACATGAAATAATACAGTATGTAGCCATTTGTATGGGCATAGGTTTTTAAGTCAATTGAATAAATATCTAGGAGTACAATTGCTGTATCATATAATACTATGTTTAGATTTGTAAGAAACTAACAAACTGTCTTCTAAAGTGGCTGCACTATTTTGCATTCCCAAGATATAGGAATGAGAGTTCGCAAAGCTCTACCTCCTTGCCAGACTGGAATTTGTCCATTTTAAAAATTTTAATCATTCTGATAGGTGTGTAGTGGTATCTCATTGTTGTTTGAATTTGCAATGCCTAGTGACATATAATGTTGAGCATCTTTTGATATGTTTATTTTCTATCCGTATATCTGATTAGGTGGGATATCTGTTCATATTTTTTTTTGCCTATTTCTTAATTGAGTTATTTGTTTTCTCATTGCTGAGTTTAAAGACTTCATGGCATATTTTGGATACAAGTTTTTTTCATCACATCTGTGGTTTGCAAATATTTTCTCCCAGAGTGTAGCTTCTCTTTTGACTCTCTAAACAGTGTCTTTCACAGAGAAATTTGGAATTTTAATAAAGCCCGGTTTGTCATTTTTTTCTTTCATGGGTTGCACTTTGCTATTGTATATAAAAACTATTCATCAAATTCCAGGTCATGTGGATTTTCTTTTGTGTTATCATCTAGAACTTTTATAGTACTGCACTTTATGTTTAGGTCTATGATTCAATTTGAGTTAATTTTTGTGAAAGGTTTAAAGTCTGTGTCTAGAGTCATTTTTTGCATATGGATGTTTTGTTGTAAAAACTGTCCTTTCTATACTGAATTGCCTTTGCTCCTTCTTAAAGATCCATTAGCTATATTTCTGTGGGTCTGTTTTCTGGTTTCTCTATTCTGTTCTGTTGATCTGCTTGTCCGTCTTTCACCAATGGCACAGTGTTTCCATTACTGTAGCTTTATAATAAGTCTTGAAATTGGATAGTGTCAATATTTTAACTTTATTCTCCTTCTCCAGTACTGTGTGGCTATTCTGGGAAATTTTGCTTTTCCATATGATCTTTAGAATCAGTTTGTTGATATCTAGAAAATAACTTGCTGAGATTTTGATCAGAATTGTATTGAATCTTTAGATTAAATTAGGAAGAATTGACACCATTTATTCAGGTCATCTTTGATTTCTTTCATCTGAGTTTTCTAGTTTTCAGCACATAGATCCTATACACATTGCATTACATTTATATCTAAATTTTTGGTGCTACTGTAGATGTTATTGTATTTTTAATTTCAAATTCTAATTGTTCATTTCTAGTACATAGAAAAGCAATTGAGGTTTGTATATATTAGTTCTAGGAGGTTTGGAGGTTTTTTTGGTCAATTTCTAGGACCTTCTACATAGACTATAATGTAACCTGTGAACAGAGGTTCATTTTTTCTTTCCAAATTTGTATACTGTATTTTTTTTATTATGTTAATGCACTAAATAGGACTTCCAGTATAATGTTGAATAGGATTGATAAAAGGGTATATATCCTTCTCTGTTCCTGATCTTAAGGAGAAGGCATCAAGTTACTCACTATTAGTATGAAGTTAGCTGTAGATTTTTTTGTGGATGTTCTTTATCAAATTGTTAAAGTTCCCCTCTATTAGACTGCTGAGAGGTGTTTTTCTTTTCTTTTCTTTTTTTTTTTTTTTTTNTTTTTTATCATGAATGGGTTTTGAATTTGGTGGAATGCTTTTTCTGGATCAGTTGATATGATCACATGATTTTTCTGCATTAGCCTGTCGATGCAGTGAATTACATTAATTGATTTTTGAATGCTGAACCAATCTTGCATACTTGAAATAAATTCCACTTGGTCATGTGTATAGTTTTTATGCATTGTGGATTCAGTTTGATGCTATTTTGTAGAGGAATTTTGCGTCTGTGTTCGTGAGAGATATTGTTCTGTTGTTCACTTTTCTTGTAATGTCTTTATCTTTGGTATTTGGGTATTGGTATTAGATTTTCATATTAGGGCAATGTCAGCCTCACAGTATGAGTTAGGAAATATGTTTTTATTTTATTTTCTGGAAGAGATTACAGATAATTTGTAGCATTTCTTCTTTAAATGTTTGGTAGAGTTCACCAGTGAAACCATTTGGACCTGTAACTTTCATTTTTATAATGTTATGAATGATTGATTCAATTTCTCTGCTTATACAAATATAAGGTATAGGCTTATACAAATGATCTATTTCTCCTTGTGTGAGCTTAGTAGTTTGTGTCTTTCAAGAAATTGTTCCATTTTGTATAACTTACCAAGTTGTGAGCATAGAGATGTTCATATTATTCATTTATTATATTTTTAATGTCTATAGGATCAGCAGTGATGACTTCACTTTCATTTTTCACATTGGAATTTTTTTTTTGTCTTCTTTTTCTTCCCTCAGTCAGCCTAACTAGAGATTTATTGATCTTAGTTATCTTTTTTTTCAAAAAACAAACAAACAAGCAAACCAGCTTTTGCTTTTGTTGATTTTCTGTATTGTTTTCCTGTTTTCAATTTCATTGATTTCTGATTTAGTTTTTTTGTTTTTTATAGTTGCTTTAGGCTTAAATCATTCTACTTTCTCTGGTCTCATAGCTGGAAGCTTAGATTATTAATTTTAGTTTTTTTCTTTTTTATATATAATTTTAATGCTATAATTTCTCCTCTGAATTTCCCTGCATCTCACAAATCAGTAAGTTGTATTTTCTTTTCTTTACTCCAAATGTTTTAAAATTTCTTTTGAGGCTATTAATTTGATCCATATGCTATCTAGAAATGTATTATTTAATTCCCAAATATTTTGGAATTTTCCAGCTATCCTTCTGTTATAATTCCACTGTGTACTGAGAACATACTTTGTATAATTTTTATTTTAGGAAAATTGTTCAGGTTTTTTTTTTTTTTTTTTTTTTTTTTTCATTCTCCAATATAGCCCATGATGTGGTCTATATTGGAGAATGATCCATATGAGCTTGAGAAGAATGTATATTCTGTCGTTGAATAAAGTATTCCATAAACATCAATTAGATCCAATTGATTGATGGGGCATTCAATTCAACTATATCCTTACTAATTTTCTTTCTACTTGATCTATTAATTACTGAAAGATTCCTGTTGAAATCTGCAACTATAATGGTGGATTTGTCTGTTTCTCATGCAGTTTGATCAGGTTTTGCATCATATATTTTGACACTCTGTTATTAGACACATAGTATTAAAGATTGCTCTGTGTTCTTGGAGAAATGACACCTTTATCATTAATGTAGTGCTCCTCTTTATCCTGGATACTTCCTTGCTCTGAAGTTATTTTTCTGAAATTAATACAGACATTCCAGCACCCTTTAATTAGTGTTAGCATGGTAGATCTTTCTCCATCCCTTTATTTTTTTTAAGTTAGCTATCTTGGCTTTACTTTTTTTGCCTTTTAAATGTAGTAATATACATAACACAAAATCTACCATTTACAAATATGCAATTCGGTGGCATTAAATGCATTCAGAATGTCAAGCAACCATCACCACTATCCATTTCCAGAATGTTTTCATCACTCCAAACAGAAACACTGCACCTATTAAATAATAATTCCTCATTTCTCCCTTCCTCTGGCTCCTAGTCACCTCTATTCTATTTTCTATCTCTATGAATTTGCCTATTCTGAGTATCTCCTAGAAATAAAATTATGCAATGTTTGTCCTTTTGTGTCTGGCTTACTTCACTTAGCATGGTGTTTTCAAGGTTCATCCATGTATTAGCATGCAACAGAATTTCATTTCTTTTTAAGGCTGAACAATATTCCATTTTATTTATTTACTACATTTTGCTTATTCATTCATGTGTTGATGGACACTTGAGTTGTTTGCACATTTTAGCTATTGTGAATAAAGCTGCTACGAACATTGGTGTACAAGTATCTGTTTGAGCCCCTGCTTTCAGTGCTTTTCAGTATACTCAGAAGTGAAATTACCAGTTCACATAGTAACTCTCATTTAAGAACGATCAAATTTTTTTTCACATTAGTTGCACCATTTTACAGCCCCGTTAGTAATGCAAGAGGGTTCCAATTATCCACATCCTTGCTAACACTTATTTTTCAGTTTTTAAAGTAATGTCACCCCTAATGGGTGTAAAATGATCTCTCATTGTGGTTTTGATATGCATTTCTCTAATTAGTGAAGTTGAGAATCTTTTCATATGATTGTTGGCCATTTGTATATCTTCTTTGGAGAAATGTTTACTCAAATTATTTGCCCATTTTCAAATTGGGTTGTTTCTTCTGTTATTGAGTTGTAGAAGTTCTTTCTACATTCTGAATATTAATTCCTTATCAGATATATGATTTATAAAGGTTTTCTCTCATTCTGTGGGTTGTCTTTTCTTTTGTTAGTGTCCTTTTATGCACAAAAGTTTTTAAATTTGATGAAGCCTTATCTATCTATTTTTTTCTTTTGTTGCCTGTGTGTTTGGTGTCATATCAAATGCCACATCCAATGTCTCATGTCTTCTAAGGATTTTATAATTTTATATCTTATGTATAGGTATTTGGCCCATTTTGAATTAATTTTTGTATATGATGCTAAGTAAGGACCCAAATTTATTCTTTTGAATGTAGATATTCAGTCTTCCTACCACCATTTGTTGAAAAGGCATTCCTTTCCACCATTGAATAGTCTTTGTACCTTAGTCGAAAATAAAACGTTGACCATATAGGTGAATGTTTATTTCTGGGCTCTCTATTCTATTTAATTAGTCTATATGTCTGTCCTTATGTCAGTAACTTACTGTTTTCATTATTGCAGATTTCTAGTAAGTTTTGAGATCCAGAGATGTGAGATGGCTGGGCAGTGGTTCACACAAGTAATCCCAGCACTTTGGGAGGCTGAGGCAGGAGGATCACTTGAGGCCAGGTATTCTAGGCCAGCGTGGGAAACATAGTGAGACCACTACAGTATAAAAAATTTAAAAATTATCTGAGTGTGGTGACACACACCTGTAGTCCTAGCTACTTGGAGAAGCTGATGTGGATCTCTTGATCACAGGAGGTTGAGGCTTTAGTCAACCATGATTGCACCACTGTATTTCAGCCTGGGTGACAGTGCAAGGCCCTGTCTCAAAAAACAAACAAACAAAAAAGTTTGAGTCCTCTGACTTTTTGTCCTTCTTTTTCAAGGGTGTTTTGACTATTTGGGGTCCCTTGAGATTCCATGTGAATTTTAGGATGGCTTTTTCTATTTATGTGAAAAAAATATTGATTCGGATTTTTGACAAGGATTGCATTGAATCTGTAGATAGCTTTGAGTATTATTGACATCTTAACAATCTTAAATCTTGCAATCCATGATAACCAGATGTCTTGCCATTTACTTATGTTTTCTTTCAGCTGTGTTTGTAGTTTTCACGTACAAGCCTTTTGACTTCTTGGTTAAATTTATTCTTATTTTTTTTTCTTTTTGACACTATTGTAAATAGAATTACTTCTTTATTTCCTTTTTGGATTGTTCACTGCTAGTGTACAAAATGCAACTAATATTTTGTGTGTTGATTTTATATTCTGAAACTGTCGAATTTATTTATTAGTTCTAACAGTTGTCTTTTCTGGAATCTTTAGTGTTTTTTACATATAGGATTATGTCATTTGTGAACAGAGATAATTTTACTCCTTCCTTTCCAATGAGGATGCCATTTATTTATTATTTATTTATTTACTTTTGCCTAATTGCTCTAGACAGAGCTTCCAATATTATGTTAAATAGAAGTGGTAAAAGTGGGCATTTCTTCCTTATTCCTGATCTTAGAGGAAAAGCTTCCAGTCTTCTACCATTGAGTATGATGTTAGCTATGGGTTTTTAAATATGGTGTTTATGATGTTGAGGAAGGTAAGATAGGGGTTGGCAGATTAAACTAATATTTATTGCACACAAGTTATATGCCATACACTCTTCGAGGTATATTTATGTATAATTAAGTCATTCAGCAAATATTTATTATATGCCTGCTAGGTGCTAGGCACCACAGATACAATAGGAAGCAAATGATTCATGATCTCTCTGCCATGGAGATTACAGTTAACTGAGTGAGACAGACACTGCAGACAGACAGTGTATGTATGCAAATAAATAAATAAATGAAATAATGGCTGGGAAGGAAAGAAATTTGGTATTTAGGGGTACCTTGAGAAAGAGAGTAATTATGGGAGTCCATTTTTGATAGACAGCGAAGACTTCTCTGAGGGGGTTGCATTTAGGCTGAGAGCTGAAAGGTGACAAGCTAGTGAGGTAATTATAACTAGGGAAGAGGATACCAAGCAGAAGAAACAATAACAGGTGGTAAAGGGCTTGAAGGGCTTAGTAAATACAAAGGAGGCCAGTGTGGCTAAAACATAGTAATGATAGAGGACCAAATTCCATAAGGTGGCAAGATTCAGAACACAAAGGGCATCAAAAGGACATGGTAAGAAATTTAGATTTAATTTCTTGAGGGATATGAAGCCATTGAAAGAAATAGAATAGAAGACTTGCATGGTTTGAGTTCCATGTTCAAAAAGTCATTCCAGCTGTGGGGCTGGACATGCAAAAGTGATTGGACTACAAAGGGGCATCAAGAATCTTTTGGGAATGATGAAAATGTTTTGTACCTTGATTGTAGTGGTATTTTCATAGGGGTATACATCTGTCAATACTCATCAAACCATACTGTCAAATTGTACCATTAAACCATCAAATCATACTATCAAATTGAATCACTTATTGTACATATCTTATATCTCAATAGTTAATTTTTAACTTTCTGGCTGCTGTGTGGGGAGTAGACAGTAGGGACAAGAATTGCAGGGCATTAGAAAGCTATTGCAGTTACTTTAACCATAGATGTTAATGTCTTATTTTCTACTTCTAAACAACCTTTCAGGGCACATTCTTCATTTTATTGTTGGAGAAACTGAGGATCAGAGAAATAGTTTTGTTAGGATTATCTAACTAGGAAGTGGCAGAGATAGAACTGGAAAACAGGTCTATGTGATTCCAAAACTCTTGCTTTTTACACTTTACTACATTGCCTCCTCAAAAACTAAGACTGTGAGTTCAGAGACTCTGGTCAGTATTACCTTCGTCACAATACTATGGCCACAGCTGGGTTTTCTCCTCAATTAAGCTTGTGCAGTCATTATGACCTTGGTTCTTAAAGGTAGGTACCACCTGTGACTTCTCATCCCAGGCCTGGACTATTTTCAAGTAGTATAAGTTGTCATCAGGGAAAGTCTCCAGGGGATCCAGGAGAAGAAAAAGAAGAATGTCTTCCAGATCATATATAACCAACTCAAATGGGTGTAATCTCTGTAATTTACCTGTGATTTCGCTGAAATTTGTGAATTGTGGCAGGGAGGGAAGAGAAGGGGGAGAAAGTTATAATTTGACTCATTACATTTTCATAAATCGCATTATTTCATTTAGCTTGAACATATCTAAATCACCCTGGACGGTATATAAATATCTCCCTAAGATGAAATTAGAGAAGTGAGGACTCACTTGGCTGTAAGTGACAGAAACTTAATCAAAAGTGGTATAAGACAAAAAGGGAAGTACAGGAGTACAACTGGCTACAAGCATAGCTAGACCCAGACCTCAAATTATATCATCAGTCTCTCCATCTCTTAGTTCTGCTTCTTTCTTTGCTGGATTTCACCCTTGGAGTTGTGATACAGATAGCCTCTCTCAGCTCTAGACTTACATGGTTCATTAGTATCTTTGATCACAGAGAGAAAGTCTGTATCTTTCCCAATAGTTTCAGTAAAAATACCAAGGAGGAATTTCATTGATCAGATTTTTATTAACCAATCCTGGGCTAAAATTATGACCAAGAAGAGGGAGGACTCCCGTTAGCCAGGCCCGGTTCATGTACCCAACCCTCTGAATGTGAAAAATTGGATGGTTTTCTTCATCTGAATCATATGAACTAATTTGGGAGGGATGATTCCCCAAAGAAATACTGGGTCAGACAAAAACATATGACCATTATAGTAAGGGTTGAATTCCCTCTTTCCACAAGTATCTTAGATGCACCCCTCCTACTAGTTATGATCCCACTCCTAGAGCTTGAAAAAAAAACCTAGAGGAGCAACATCCATAGGATCCTGAGGCAAGGTGGCCAAGTAGCTTGGAGGACACATTTTGACCAACAGTGTAGGGTAACAAGTTACCTTAAGTGGCCAAAGGCGGCATAGCCAGAGGAACAGTCTAGATTGTGGCCAATGAGGAAATGAAAATGTTAACTCTGATATGTCAGGCCAAATAAAGGCTATAAGGAGACTAGTGGTAAGGTCTATAATCAGGAGGTTAAGAAACAGATTTAAAAATGTGGGATAAGGAAGGTGATTCAAACTAAGGCCTTGAATAGTGGGATGAAGCCTGCTTTTCTATGGTGCCTGCTGAGGGACATGAAAGCAGATGCAATGATTTCAATTTGTTGGGCAGTACCATGTGACATTAAACATCCTCCACTTCTGAATCTCAAAATAGTCAGTGATTTCTGTTACATCATAAACATTTCCAGCCTTTTAATCCTATTATGGCCTCCTTAATAGACGTCCAGAAAAGTGGACCACCCCTTTCAATAATTGTCTGCCATAAAGAGGCCACCCTGGTGTGTCAATAGGTTTTTAAACTGATGCTTTAAACAACACCATCAGCATTAATTTGACCCAGGAAAATATTCTGATCCTTAAGACATACTCCTTATGAAAGCAAAACCAGAGAAACCAGGACTAACCCATGTGAGAGGAGTTCCTGGTCCAAACACTGCATTCAAAGGCTAACATGATTTTTGGAAAGGGTGCAACTCTAGTCACAGTCAAGCTACTGTAGGCACATATATCCGTCAGAGAAAAAATAAAGTACTCTAAATGTTGTTTTTGTTTTTTATTTGTTTTGAGATGGAGTTTCACTCTGTTGCCCAGACCGGCATGCAATGGCTCGATCTCGGCTCATTGTAACTTCCACCTCCCGGGTTGAAGCAATTCTCCTGCCTCAGCCTCCCAAGTAGCTGGGATTATAGGTACTTGTCACCAGGCCCAGCTATTTTTTTTTTTTTTTTTTTGTATTTAGTAGAATGGGGTTTTACCATGTTGGTCAGGCTGCTTTCGAACTGCTGACCTCAGGTGATCCATCCGCCTCCACCTCACAAAGTGCTGAGATTACAGGTGTGAGCTGCCACACTCGGCCTCTAAATGTTTAAAACAGGAAATTTAATGTAGGAAATTTCCAACACAGGTAACAGAAAAGTTGGAGTCAAACAGTGAAGCAGCACAGATATTAGCCACAGCAGAAAGACTCTACCATCTCCAACACTGGAGAAACACAAAGGAAGAGGGAGAGCCAAGGTCAGCTGGTGAGATCTGGAATCATGATGAAAGATATGCCCAGTGGGGAGCTAAAGTTATGGAGAAAAATGCTGCCACTGCCACAAAGTGCCACCTGAGGTATACCCTGGCTTATACTTTCTTCCATACTCCATCTCCCACCACTATTTCCCATTAGCCAAAGCCAGTGGACAAGAATACCTGAGTAACATCATTAAAAGGAGAAAAGCATGGAATAAATCTGAATCAGACAGGTAATGCCCTGCACATCATTCATTATTTCCAAGGTTACTCTGTACTTTCTCTTAGCTGACCAGATCTTAAACTTCTCTTTTTTCATCCAGACCAATCCTTCCACTGTTCCCTCTGGAATGCACACTCTG
The DNA here is from genome assembly GCF_001604975.1 of Cebus imitator. Taxonomy (NCBI): domain Eukaryota; kingdom Metazoa; phylum Chordata; class Mammalia; order Primates; family Cebidae; genus Cebus; species Cebus imitator. The sequence goes on along the minus strand of NW_016107897.1, from coordinate 938,757 downwards.
TGATCAGCAAAATCACTTCAGCCTCTTCTCAAAATATTCCCTCAACTTCTGGCCATAACTGCAATCTAGATGGACCCTTAGGATATCAATTTTCCCATAGGTGTTTTTTCCTTCATACTACACATATCAGGAATGTGAGGTAGGAATCCTTCTTGCTTTCAAGTTTTCCTTATAAGCCATTACTCCCAATCTGTGTGTTAAAATTCTGCTTATGGTACTCACACTATCAACAATACCACTGTATTAGTCTGTTTTCATACTGCTGTGAAGAATACTACCCAAATCTTGATAATTATAAAGGAAAGAGGTTTAACTGACTCACAGTTCTGCAGGCTTAACAGGAAACATGGCTAGGAGACCTCAGGAAACTTACAACCATGGCAGAAGGGAAGGGGAAGTAGAAGCAGGTACCTTCTTCACAAGGAGGCAGGAGGGAGTGAAGAGCAAGCACAGGGGAACTGTCCTCTATAAAACCATCAGATCTCATGAGAACTTAATCACTATCATGAGAACAGCATGAGGAAAACCACTCCCCTGATCCAATCACTTCCCACTTGGTTCCTTCCTCGACACGTGGGAGTTTGGGGGATTACAATTTGAGATGAGATTTGGGTGGGGACGGGGAGCCAAACCATATAAACCACCCTACCCCCCCCACTGCTGTTATCTACCAGTATGTTAGTAACTCCCCCTCCCAGCCCCACTGCACGCACTCTCATCATCCCCAACCCCGACATTCATTAAAGACTTGGTATCTGCCTCACTCTATAAGTTGGGTTGCTTTTGGCAATGTATAACAGAAAACCGCAAATGAGCTGACTTCTTTATTAGAACATGTATTTTCTTACCTGTAACAAAAGCTCTAGTGACAGGGAAGGTTCCAGGCTGCTTAATTCAGTGGCTCTATAATATCATATAAGAACCAGAATATACCCCCATGTTTTTGCTCTGCTGTCATATCCATAATGCCATCCTCAGTTTGTTCTCTTAGACCAATTCCCCTCATAGTAGCAACACACATGTAAACTATACTTGTGCATTATCTTACATATAGGCAAGGGATAGAAATCAAAATTGTAGTGAGAAGCTTGTTTAGTGAACATGAAATAAAAGTAAAAGGAGCTAGCTGGTTTAAATATATAAATATATTTGACCAAGAAAACTGAAAATCTCCCTCTCTACAATAAATATGCTCGTTATCAGGGTTAAGTCCTTAGACCAGGATGCCATATCATTTGGAAAGTGTCTGGAGGAAGCTACTCATATTTGTCTCTGGTTATTTTTGTGTATGTGTCTGTCTTAGTCCATTTTGTGTTGCTATAAAAATACCTGAGATTGGATAATTTATACAGAAAAGATGTTTATTTAGCTTATAGTTCCACAGGTTGGAAAGTTCAAGGGTATGACCATGGCTTCTGGTGAGTGATTTTCTGCTATGTCACAACATGGTGGAGGCCAAATAGAAAGTGGGCACGTGCAAAGAGAGGAAAACCTGAGGGGTGTTCTGGATTTAAAACAACCCCCTTTCACAGGAACTAATTCATCACTATAAAAACTAATAGAGTCTTGCAAGAGTGAGACCTCACTCTCCACTGTGAGAACAGCACCGAGCCATTCATGAGGGATCCACTTTCATCACGCAGACACCTCCCACTAGGCTCTGCCTCATAACATCCCTACATTGGGATCATAACATGAGTTTTTGTGGGGACAAACAAACCATATCCAGCCCATAACAGTATCATAGCTGACTGGCTCTCCTTCTGTTTGACACATTTCTTTAGATGTGCCAATGACTTCCATAAGTTTGTAGTCAAGCATTACTGGTAAGGAAGCTATTCTGTCTTATTAAGGTGTCATTGCATACCTCTGTTAATAGTAATCTTGTGTTAATTCAACTGTTTGACTTTCAAAGGCAATCTTAGTTCTTCCATTTCCAAGCCCTATAAGTACAGTTTGCTTGAGTGGGAGACAGTAGAGCATAGCCTGATTCTAGAATAGCACTGCTCTACCATTTAACATCTCTGACCCACAGTTTTGCCATCTGTAAAGTGAGAATTATAAAGTTACTTACCTCATAATGTTGCTATGAGGACAAAATGAGAAAATAAAAGCTCCTACCACAGCACCTGGCACATTGAATGCACTCAATAAATGCTGTCTACAATTATTATTATTATATTTCTTTCCATTCTTTTTTATTTTGTTTTATTTTAGCATCAAGGAGAAGGAAGGGTCCAACGGCTCTAAAACAAGATAGCAGGGCATAATAGAGAAACTGCAAATAATTCAGTATGGTAAGAGGAGAGATGTCAAGGAGGATAAGCAGCTGTCCCAATATAAAGATGAAGAGATAGACAGGAGATTTGTCACGCTAAGGAATTTTTACTTTATCCTGTATATGTTAGAGGGGAAAAGGCACTGCAGAATTGTAATCAGAGGATACCAGGATCAGATTTGCATCTTCAAATAATCACTCTGTCCGTGATGCATAGCATGGATTACAAGAGCAACTAGAGGCATGGAAGCCAGTAAGAAGGCTATTACAATAGCCCAGTTCAGAGATGACTGGGCTCTGAGTTAAAGGAGAGGAGTTCTGGTTCTAGTAATGGCAAAATAGGTTGTATCAGACTAACTTTCTCACAGACGATTATAAACTCCAGACAAAATATTTTTAAAACTACTATTTGAAAAATGCCGGCTGTTTGAATGCACTGGAAATTGAACAAAAACAGGGACAAACCGGAAGAGATTTGACCCTTAAAAGAAGGAAATTTCACCGGTTGAGATCCACAATTATATGCCTTTTCCCTGAGGGCAATCCCCAGCTCTTGTGTCACAGAATGGCTTGAACTTAATCAGTCACATTATTTTTGGCTCAAAGTGTCAGAGGACAGAGATGGGACCTGCCAGAGCAGCTGGAAATTAAGGAGGTAAATCTGATCAAATGGGAACTGTGAAGGGAGCCCCTAAAATCCTTGACTGACCCTTAAATCACATACATGGAGGGACTCTAAGGACCTGGAGGAAAGTAACAACTAGAACTCTTAAAAATCCTGAACAGATTGCAGCTGCTCCCCACTGCAGAGAAGGTAGAATTTAGAGTTTGAGTACTGCCAAGAAAAAGGGGTAAATTTCACTTGGCAAATATTTCAAGGTTTTCATTGAAACCCATAATGCTTTAACTTTGGAATAAAGGCCACATCCAAGGATGAAGGTACTTACCCTAAGAGTAAGACTAAATTATTGAAACAGACTCACCCTAAAAATGTATGAAATCTAGCCCCCATCAGCTTAATGTTATCAATTGGTGATTAATCTGTCCAGTAGAAAAAAAAGTCAATGCTCTTTGAGGACAAAACAAAATCTACAGCCACTATACTGTACAATCCACAAGGTCAAAAGTAAAATAAAAATTTAGTAAATATGTGAAGAAACAGAAAAATGTGACTCAATGTCAAGAGTCACATAAACAGCAGTCAACATAAACCAACGTGAAATAAGCCACATGTTGGAATTTGTAGACAAGGGCTTTAAAGCATTTTTATATAAATAAGAAAGGAAAAAAAATGGCCATAAAGATTAAAAGATAGAGAATCTGAACAAAAATACAAATTTTTAAGAGAAAACAAATGGGGGTTTCAGATCCAAATAAGATGGCATAGGCCAGATCCTCCTGGACAATGTGGTATAGACTCAATGATAACATAAGCCCAGGAAATAATGCAAGAGCCAGACAAAAGAGAACTGTTAAAGGTGGAAAGAGGAGGGTAGGCTGGTTAGAGACTCTATGATTGCAAGAAACTTAGCAGGACATCCTATGACCTCAGCCAAAAAGAAGGCTGCCCAGACCTAGTGTTTCCTGATCTCCTTCCTACCTAGCAATAGAAGACAACCAAGGAAGACTCACTTTCTCCCCGGAAGACATGGGAATATTATGAAACTGGCAGCATTAGCAGGGGAGATTAATTGGAGGACCTGCTGGTGATAAGGGGCCAAGAGAAGTACTCTCCTTCCTTATTACACTAGGTACTTCCATCCTCCACCAAGAGAAACCAAGTAACTGGGTGGCAGCAGCAAGGAGGATCCCACCACAAGTGACATGACCCAAGGGAAGTTCTGCACTATTGTGGGATGGCCTGGGAAAACTCCTTCTCCCTACTCAGCATCACTGCCAGAGACTAGTGAGAGCTCCAGCTGCACCAGATAATCAAGCTGATAAAAATAGCACTTCAAAAGCTCTAAAATTTGTCATTAGAATCAGAGTCTGCAAAAGTAGGCCAAGACCTGTATGCTATACCTAACGGGGTGATTTCTTGCTATAATAAAATATTTAAATAGGATCCAGAGCCTCCTAAAATAATAATAGACACAATGTTTAGGATACAATAAAAAATCACCTATCATAAGAAGAAAATAAAACTTTAGTGAGAAAAGATAATCAACAGGTGGCAACACTAACATGAATCAGATATTCAAATTACCTGGTAAGGATTTTAAAGCAGCCATCACAAAAATTATCTTACAACAAAGGAAAAAAATAGAATTTCTCAGCAAATAAATATAAATTATAAAAAAGAACCAAATATAGAATCACAAAATGCAAACTAGAAATGACTTGTTAGATGGGTTCAACAGTAGAGTGGAGATAACAGAGGATAGAATCAGTTGGGACCGATTGACTTGTCAATGGAATTCAACCAGTCTGAACAATAGAGTTAAAATAGACTGGAAATAAAATAAACAGAGACTTATGTATCTGTGGGATAACAAAAATCAAACATTGATATCATTGGAGCCCCAGAAAGACAAGACAAAGAGTGATAATGAAAGAATATTTAAAGAAATAATGGCTAAAAGCTTCTAAGAAACTGAGCAAAACCCAAAAGGACAACCCCAAAAAAGTCTACATCAAGACATACCATAATTAAACTTCTGAAAAATAATGACAAAGAAAAAAGCCTGAAAGGAGACACAGGGAAATGACACATTACCTATATGGGAACACCAATGCAAATTACAGCAGATTTCTCATCTGAAACCATGAAGACCAGAAGGAAGTGGCACATTTTTCAAGTCCTTTTTTTTTTTTTTTTAAAGAAAAGAGCTGTCAGCTGTGACTTCTATATCTGATGTATCTGAGGAAATGATCCTTCAGGAATAAAGTGGAAATACATTGCCACATGAAAGATGACTCAAAGAATTGGTCGCTAGACCTCCCCTTAAAGAATTGCTGAAGAAAATTCTTCAAATAAAAAGGAAATAATAAAAGAGGGAATCTTAGAGCTGCAGGAAAGAAGAAAGAGCAACAGAAAAAGCAGAACTATGGCTACATACAGTAGAATATTCCCATGAGTTTTTAAAATTATATTTAATGATTGAAACAAATATAATACCACCTGATACTCAAGACAATGATATTTAAATATGGGGAAGGTAAAGGGCCCTAAATGGAAGTAATGTTTCTATATTTCATTTATGTATTACTGTATTTTCTTATTTTCTATATTATTGATGCTTTGGCAGCTAGGGCAATGCTAATTGGGAAGAGACTACTCCTCCCGGGGCCAAACAATTCTCAGGGATACATTCACCAGGAAGCATCTCTTTCATATGCAAATTAACCAATCCAGAGCCCATACTGCAGACCACTCCTTCTACCTGGCTTTTATACTCCTGGAGACAATATTCCTGTGCCCTAAGCACCCCAAGGCCAGGTGCTAAACATCTAGGGACCATCCTTACAGCCAAAAGTATTCAAACTATCCAAACCAAAGCCTACTCAGTTACTTGCCCTACCTTGCCCCTTCTTTCCTGGGAAAACCACAATAAAGCTTTTTGCCCACGCTTTCCCCTCACTCTTTCAGCCACTTGATTTACTGGCCTGGTACTTTTCCATGCTGTCCTGTGTGGCATGGCTTACACCCTTCTCTTAGGATCTGTAACAAACTAACTTTTCAATGACAATCATCTCCTGATCTGTTGGCCTTACTATACCTGAATAAAAACAAAATCCAGATACATTTGAAGTGGTAAGAAGTTGACACCAGCAGTCTCTGATAAGTTACATATGCATATTGTAGTAACAATACAAAACAACAATAACTACACAAAATGATACAGTTGAAAACACTAAAAACCAATGCTTAAGTAACACACAAGAAGCAAGAAAAGAGAAACAGAGAAATGGGAAACAGGAACCAGAAAGCAAATAATAAAATGTCACATTTAACCCCTAACATATCAATTATTACCTTAAATGTTAATGGCATAAATACACTAATTAAAAGACAGAGATTGGTAAAGTGGTTTTTTTTTTTTTTTTTTTAAATGACATACTTGCTGTTTACAAAGAATTCACTTAAATTTATCAGCATAGGTTGAAAATACAAAATTTACCATGCAAACATAAAAAGGCAGGAATGGTCATGTTAATATTCTGTTACGTAGATGCCATAGCCAATAAAATTATTAGAGACAAAGAAGGATATTGCATAGTCATAAAAGGATCAATGCACCAAAATGACATAGTGATCTCATATGTGCACACACCAAAACAGAGTCTCAAAACATGTGAGACAAAAACCGATAGAACCAAAAGGAGAAATAGATATGTCCACAATTATAGTTCTGAACTTCAACATCTTCTTAGCAACGGATAGACCTTCTAGATAGAAAATCAGCAAATGTATAGAACTGAACAATATCATAAACCATTAGGATCTGACTGACATATATTGAGAAGAATGCAGATTGTTTTCAAATGTCCATGGAACATTCACCAACATAGACCATATCCTGGAACATAAAATGAATCTCAAAAATTTTAAAGAATTGAAATCATACAGAGTATGTTCTCTGACCATAATGGAATCAAACTAGAAATCGGTAACAGAAAGATAACTGTAAAATCTCTAAGGTCATGGAAATTAAACAACACACATCTAAAGAATTAATGGCCAAGGAAGTCTCAAAGGAAAATTTAAAATATATAGAACTGAACTAAAGTGAAAATACACATAATAAAATACAGAGATTGCAGGTAAGGTAGAGCTGAAAGGGAAATTTTTAGCATTAAATGCTTGCATTAGAAAAAGGAATATCTTAAATCAATAATCTAAGTTCCTACCTCAGGAAACTAGAAGAAGAAGGGCAAAATAAACTCAAAAAAAGCAGAAGAAAACAATAAAGAACAGGAATCAATGAACTGGCAGTAGAAAAACAATAGAGAAAATTAAGAAAACAAAAAGCTGGGTTTTTTCTTAACTGTGATCAAATTTACTCTTATTTATTCACAAATTATTTTTTCAAACATTTACTACATTGGAATAAAAATTTATCAACAAAATACTAAAATCTGATTTATAATTTTGAGGAAAATTCTACCTTGGCAGTGAAGACAGCCTGTCTTGCCTCAGGTATCATATAAAGTTGCTGAATAGTAGAAGCCAAGTAACAAGTAGCTCCAAGATTAGTAAGGCCAACAAATCTACATTCAGCACGAACATCTTCATGAGGCCAGTAGTCCCATTTATAAGGTGCATGGGACTGCATGTGTTGTGCCATAACCCAGTTGTGTATTAGCCTGTAGTTCTCAACAGACCCCTTTACCATCTCTACTAACAAATCGTAAGCAGCAGCTCTTGAAGAATGTGATTTGCACTTTGGCTGTTGTTGATTCTTTAGACTTGGCACCAAAAACAGGAGACTGAAGATATCTCTTAAAAATTCCTGTCCTTCGGCCAGACACGGTGGCTCACGCCTGTAATCCCAGCACTTTGGGAGGCCGAGGCGGGTGGATCACGAGGTCAAGAGATTGAGACCATCCTGGTCAACAT
>NW_016107897.1:877855-930048 GCF_001604975.1 Cebus imitator | reverse complement strand
AGTCAAAAAGCTGATTCTTTAAAAATAAAAGTGATTAACTTTTAGCAAGACTGATAAAAATCAAAAGAGAGAAGACACAAACCACCAATATCAAGAATGAGGCAGGATATCAACACAGACCCTAAGGCTATCAAAAGGATAAAAAGGGAATGCTGTAACAACTTTACATTCATAAATTCAACAACGTAGAAGAATTGGACCATTTCCTTAAAAACCACAAATTGTCAAAGCTCACCCAATAGGAACTATATCATTTGACTAGCCCTATAGTTACTAAGGAAATTTAAATCTCCTGGAAAAGAAATCTCCAGGCTCAGATGGTTTCACTGGATAGTCTTACCAAACATTTAAAGAATTAGCATCAATTTTACACAATTCATTCCTGAAAATGAAAGAGGAAGAACATTTCCCAACCGGTTTTATGAGTATTACCCTGATCTCAAAAGTAGACAACAAAAATAGAAGAAAAGACAGCTGTAAAACAAATATGTCTCATGAACTTAGACACAAAAATCCTCAATAAAATATTAGTAATCCAAATCTAACCATTGATTTTAAAAAATTATACACAGTGACTAAGTGGGATTTATTACTGGTATGCAAACCTATTTTCATCATTTGAAAATCAGTCAAGGTAATTCACCATATCAATAGGTTAAAGAAGAGCATATAATCAACAAGCAATCCAATTTAACAATGGACAAAAGGAAGGAGGGTCCTTTTTTAGAGACAGGGTCTCAGTCTGTTGGCAACACCATAGCTCACTGCAGCCTTGAACTCCTGGGCTCAAACAATCCGCCCACCTCAGTCTCCCAAGTAGTTGAGACTACAGGCATGAGCCACCACGCCTCTAATTTATTATTATTATTATTATTATTATTATTATTATTATTTTAGAGATGGGGTTGCTATGTTGCTCAGGTTGATCTCAAACTCATGGCCTCAAGCAATCCTCCCACCTCAGCCTCCCAAGTAGCTGGGATTACAGGTGTGAGCCACTGTGCCCAGTGGAAGGAGAGTGTTTTAAACTAATGGTGCAGGAACAATTCGACATACATATGCAAACAAAAACAGAAAAAGAAAGTAGAAGAGAAGAAGGAGGAGAAAGAGTAGGAGAACCTCAACTTAGCTAAACCTCTCCACTTATGTGAGGATTAACTCAAAATGGGCCACAGACTCAAATGTAAAACATGAATCTGTAAAACTTTAGAGAACAAAACAGGAGAAAATCTTCAGAATCTAGGGCTAGGCAAAAGTTTCCTAGACTTGCATTAAAAGCATGGTGCATAGAAGGAAAATTGATATAAATTGGATCCTATCAAAATTTAAATCCTTCATTTTGCAAAACATCCTGTTAAGAGAATAAAAAGAGAAGCTACAGGCTGGGGGAAGATATTCACAAGTCATATATCCAATAAAGGACTGTTATCTAGACTATATAAAGAATCATTAATACTTAACGGTAAAAAACAAAACAATCGGAAGACAGTGTGGCGATTCCTCAAGGACCTAGAAATAGAAATTCCATTTGACTCAGCAATCCCATTACTGGGTATATACCCAAAGAATTACAAATCGTTCTACTATAAGGACACATGCACACGAATGTTCATTGCAGCACAGTTTACAATAGCAAAGACCTGGAACCAACTTATATGCCCATCGATGATAGAATGGACAGGGAAAATGTGGTACATATACACCATGGAATATTATGCAGCCATCAAAAACGATGAGTTTGTGTCCTTTGTAGGGACATGGATGAACCTGGAAACCATCATTCTCAGCAAACTGACACAAGAACGGAAAATCAAACACCGCATGTTCTCACTCACAGGTGGGTGTTGAACAACGAGAACACATGGACACAGGGAGGGGAGAATCACACACTGGGGTCTGTTGGGGGGAAATAGGGGAGGGACGGGGTGTGGGGAGTTGGGGAGAGATAGCATGGGGAGAAATGCCAGATATAGGTGATGGGGAGGAAGGCAGCAAATCACACTGCCACGTGTGTACCTATGCAGCAATCTTGCATGTTCTTCACATGTACCCCAAAACCTAAAATGCAATAAAAAAATTAAAAAATTTAACAAAACAAAACAAAACAAAATAAAAAACAATCCAACTAGAAAATGGACAAAAGACATGAAGAGATATTTCACCAAAGAGGATATACAGATGGCAAATAAGCACATTAAAAGATTTATAGCATCATTATCCATTAGGGAAATACAAATTAAAACCATAATAAGGTATCACTACACGCATCAGAATGGTTAAAGTTTAAAAAACACTGACAACACTAAATGCTGGTGAGGATGATGAAAAACTGGATTCCACATACATTACTAGGAATATAAAATGGTGTAGTTATCTGGAAAACAGTTTGGCTGTTTCTTATAAAACTAAACGTGCAACTAGCATGTGATCCATCAATTAGACTCCTGGGCATTTATTCCAGAGAAATGAAAACATGTTTACACAAAAACCTGTACATGAAAATTTACAGCAGCTTCATTCATAATAGCCAAAAATTGGAAACAATGCAGATATCTTTCAGTAGGAAAATGATTAAACAAACTGTGATACTTCCATACCACAGAATACTACTCAGCAACAAAAAAGAACAAACTATTGATAAACACATCCAATTGGATGAATCTCCAGAGAATTATGTCAAGTCAAAAACACTGACGTTGAAATGTTAGATACTGTATGATCCCATTTGTATAGCATTTTTAAAATGACAAAATTAAAGAGATGAAAAACAGATTAGTGGATGCTAAGGATTAGGTATGTGAGAGGGAGCAGGAAGGAGAAGGGTTATAAAAGAGCAGCGTGAGGGATCCTGATGGTGATAGAACTTTTATATATTAACTGTGATGGTGAAGCAGGAGCAGCCTCAAGAAACAGACCTCTCAGACACCAAACTAGGAAGGAAGAGGTCATTTATTTCGGTGAGGAGCAAGGCAACATGTTTGTCTAAGAGCCAAGCTCATCTAAGACAGAGGAGCTCTGCCTTTATATAGGCTTACAACTCTAGATATTACACGTGAAAGGGTTTTGGGCTTACAGCCTTGGAAATTACATGTGAGGGCTGGGCGCGGTGGCTCACGCCTGTAGTTCCAGCACTTTGGGAGGCCGAGGTGGGAGAATCACAAGGTTAAGAGATAGAGACCGTCCTGGCCAACATGGTGAAACCCCGTCTCTACTAAAATTCAAAAATTAGTTGGGCTTGGTGGCGCACGCCTTTAGTCCCAACTACTCGGGAGGCTGAGGCAGGAGAACTGCTTGAACCTGGGAGGTGGAGGTTGCAGTGAGCTGAGATTGCGCCACTGCACTCCAGCCTAGGGCCTGGTACAGAGCAAGACTCTGTCTCAAAAAAAAAAAAGAAAGAAAGAAAGAAATTTACATGTGAAAGGGTCTTGGTCGATGGAGGAGGAGTGGGGTGGGGGTTTGATCTTGTTTAAGTAGAAACAATGCCTTCCAGGGAGATTCCCCCATAGCATGCCTGTTACCTATAGGAAGGCGATTTGGGAGGTGCCAGTCGGCCAGCCTTTTCTTTTATTGAAATGCAGTGTGGAAGTCAAGGGGGAGGTGATCTTAGATGCTTGGGTCTCCTTCCTCAGTGGCAGGCAGATACATGAATTCACACGTGATAGAATTGCATAGAACTAAATGCACACACACAAATAAATGCTTATAAGTAAAACTAGAGAAATTTGAATAAAATCAATGAGTTGTTTCCATGTCACTATCCTGGTCATGATATTGTACTGTAGTTATGCAAGATGTTACCATTGGGGGAACCTGGGTAAGAAGAGAATGGGATCTCTCTGTATTATTTCTTGTAAATGCATGTGAATCTACAATTATCTCAAAAGTTTTTATTTTAAAAATCTGAAAATAATTTCTAGTCTTTTTAAAATAGTGTATTGCTCCTTTTTCCTTTTCTCATTTTAAGTTGTATTTCTTTTACCATATGAGATATATATTCTGTATCTGCCGGTTCCATTATATGGATTACATAGAGGTATAGTCCTATTGCCTTATTTCTGCTAATTCTCACTAATGGTGTCATATTTCCTTATGCCTTTTGTTTCTTTGAGTTGTGAGCTCAGTTTTATGTGGTTTTATTTGTCAGAGTTTTCTATGGCCTAGGTTGAAGTTTTATCCTTGCAGTTGATTTACCTGTGCTGCTACTAGGCACCCCAGAGCAATACCCATCTGGGAATACTTTGTTAATATTTAGTTGCAGTTTCCTGGACATAACAAGTCATATAAATTTTAGTCTTAACTCTTTATGTACAAATTCTGAAAAGAGACCTCACTGATACATACACAATAATGCTGAGGCCAAAACAGCTAAGTGCTTGTTTTCTCATATGTTTATCAAGTGGGATTTTTTTTTCTAGTCTATACTTTACTAAGGTTTGGTTCATTAGGGGTCTTCATTTGCATGTGTGATGGTGTCTTGATGTGTGTGTGATGGTTTTAATTCTTATTCTTCCTTCTTACAAGGACCCAGGGCCTTTTCTCCTACACTCCTATGTCTGTTAAATAAAAAGCTACATGATCAGAGATCTAAATGTGAAAGGCAAAACAATAGAGCTGCTAGGGAAAAAAATAGAGAATATCTTCAAGACATTATCTACTTATCTAAGCAGAGATTTTATGATCAGGACACGAAAGTACTAACCATTTAAGAAAATATTAAGTTGGATTGTATTAAAACTAAGAACTTCTGCTTATCAAAAGTTACCATTAACAAGTGAAAAGAGGTACAGGTATTTGCAATGTATATAACCAACAAAAGATTTTATCTAGACTATATAAGAAACTCTTGTAAATCACAAAGAAAAACAAAAATAACCCAAAAGAAAAATAAAGATACTGGAATGGCTAGTAAACATATGAAAAAGTATTTAACTTCATTAGTCATCAGGAAAATGTGAATTAAAACCACAATGTAAAATTTCTTTATACCCACTAGAATGGCAAAAATGTGAAATAATAAAAAATTAAGTGTATTAAATATAAGCAGTCTCATACACTGCTGGTGGAAGGGTAAATTTGTACAACCAATTTGGAAAACTGCCAGTATCTGCTGAAGCTTAATATTCCAAGCATATATTATCCCTCAGCAATTCTACTTCTAGTATATGCTCAACAGAAACACAAATATTTCTCCATCAAAAGACATGTATAAAACAATGCATCATTAGTAGCAGCATTATTTGTAATAGCTTCAAACTGGAAACAATCCAAACATTCATCAACAGTAGAATGGATAAATTGTGATATATTCATATACTGGAATACTATACAGCAATGAGAATGAACAGATTACACCTCCATCCAACAACATGGGTGAATTTTACAAACAAAATATTGAGAAAAAGAGGCCAGACACAAAAGAGTACATACTATATGATTCCAATCTATAAAGTTCCAAAACAGATACAATTGACCTACAATGTTAGAAGTTAGAATAGAGTTACCTTCGGGAGATAGTGACAGAACAGGATATAAAATGGGGTTTCTAGGGTAATGCTATGTTTCTTGATCTGGGTGTTGGTTACATGGATTTATTTACTTAAAGCAAATTTATCAAGTTAGACATTTAAGATATATGTATTTTTCTATTTATATGAAACTTCAGTACAAATTTACTTTGGAAATTGGATTGGAATATAGAAAAAGAACTGTAGTCCAGGTTTGAATATGGAAAAAAATAAGTCATGAGAGGTCATTGGTATTTTAAAGTTAAAAATTGTTTTATTTATTTTTTTATTTTCTCAAAGTTTTACCTTAATTAGAGTTAGTTTAATTAGACTTAATTAAAGTTTTACTTTAAATTCATTAATTATGACCAATGTCAAAAGCTTTTCCTCTGTTTTCTTTTAGGAGTTTTAGTATCAGATTTTATGTTTAAATATTTAACCCATTTTGAGTTTATTTTTGTGTAAGGTGTAAGATAAGGGTCTAATTTCATTCTTTTGCATGCAGATATTAAGTTTTCATGACACTATTTGTTAAAGACACTGTCTTTTCCCTGTTGTGTATTCTTGGTACCTTTGTTGAAGATCAGTTACCTATAGATGTGTGCAACTAATTCTGTGCTCTCTATTTTGTTCCATTGGTCTATTGGTCTGTTTTTATGATGATAATGACAAAAGGTTAATATCCAAAATATAGGAAGTGACCAAATGGTTGACTAGAAGCAGCTAGTGTACATGGCTCTCATGGAAAGGAATAGAAGGGGTGAGTAAATTCAGTACTCTCAACTGAAACATCCAGGTATTCGCATTAGGATTAATCAAAGAAACAACTTGACCCACAGGGAAGGAAGAAAAGCAAGACAGGACAACAGCCCACCTGGGAGCAACATGGAGCCAAGGGATCCTCCCTTTCCCAGGGAAGTAATGAGTGAGTGAGTGACCCCTGGAAAGCATTCATCTCCCACAGATCTTTGCAACCCTCAGGTCAGGAGATCTCCTTGTGAACTCACTCCACCAGGGCCTTCAGTCTTCAGTCTGGCAGAGCTACATGGAGTTTCAGCAGAGCAGCTGCTCAGGCACGCACAGAGACCCTGGAACCTTAGATACTTGGGCTTTCTGGCAAAAGTAGCTGCAGCTTTAGCAAAGTGGGAAAGTAGAAAAGTAGGAAAGAGGCTGAATCCAGAGGGTTGAGCAGTAACAAGGTGCAGGCCCCACTTCCACGGCACCTCACAAGATAAGACCTACTGGCTTGGAGTTCCAGCCAGCTACCAGTAGTGTCATTGCACTTCCCTAAGAAGGATCTCTTTTGGGGAGGGGTGGGCCACCATCTTTGCTGTTCTGGCACCTTAGCTGTTCTAGCCTTCAGGCTTTGGAGAGTGTGAGCCAAACCAGGGCAGAACTGATCCTCTGGTACACCACAGCTGCTCTACCAAAATGTGGCCAGACTGCTGCTTAAAAAGCAGATGCCTGATCCCATTCCTCCTCACTGGGTGGGACCTCACAACCAGGTCCTCCAACCACCCCTGCCCAAGCTCTACAGAAGACAAAGATCTGAATCCCCCCCAGGACTCCTAGAGCAGGAGGTGGGCCGCCATCTCTGCTGTTTGGGCGACTTAGCTATTCCAACATTTGAGTTTCAGAGTGTCTGAGGTGACCAGGGGCTGAAGTGGACCCCCAGCACAGCACAACTGCTCTACCAAAACGTGGCCTGCTTTTTAAAGCGGGTCCTGATCCCATTCCTCCTCATTAGTGTGGTCTCCTGACTGGGGTCTCCAGTCACTTCCTACAGGTGCCTTTGGTCTGACAATAGGTCTGAACCTCCCTGGGACAAAGCTCCCAGAGGGAAGGCAGGTTGCCATCTTTGCTGTTTTGTAGCCCTCACTAGTGACACCTCCAGATTCTGGAAAATCTGAGGTGACTAGGGACTGGAGCAGGCCCTAGGCATACTGCTGCAGCCCTATGTAAAAGGGGCCAGACTAACGTGGATGCCCATTCCCGTAGCTCCTCACCAGGCAGGTCCTCCAGGCCTTGGCCTCCAGCCACTCTCCACCAGAGCTATTGAGCCTGTACCAACTCAGCAACTCCCTGGACAGAGCTTCTAGGGACAACTGAAAGCCACTCTGCCACTGCCTTTCTAGAGGAACTTTCCTTGCCACCCTTGGATTAATGAAGGAGCAAAGACCCTAAGTGCCTTATCCATACCTGCAGCAAACTACAGTCAATCCAAAGAGAGGAGGCCAGCCTGTCTCCAATGGGTCCCACACACCCCAGAGCTCATCACCAGACAGGGAACCCCTGGCTTGGGCCCATAGCACAAACCCTCCAACTTGGGCTAACTGCACTAAGAGATTGCTGGCCTATATCTCTCTGGGGTGGAGCCTCCAGGAGTCAAGCAAATGACCCTTGGCCACAACCACAACTGAGATCTCTTCTGCTGTCTCTAATCTGGGGAAAAACATAAACAATGAAATTGCCATGAACTACAGCCAGCACTCAAGGGGGAGAGGAATCCTCACTTTCAGAGAACTGAGAGGGAACGTGGCTGCAACTATGAGGAAACATAGGGGAATCACACAACTGAGCAAGAGGCTACCAACTGACCAATAAACCTAAGTGCCACCTGCCGGATCACACCCCAAAGCTTCAACACAAAAAAGACCTTGTTAGCATACACCACTGTGAAACCAGAGACATGAAGTCAGCTTCAGATAAAGACCATACACAAAGCCTCTGCCAGATGAAAAGGTCCAGACAGGAAATCTATTACTGTACTCTATCTACACTGCAGTTAAAGGAACACCCACACACAGAGATGAGAAAGAACCAACATAAGAACTCCGATAACTCAAATGGCCGGAGTGTCATATGTCCTCCAAACAACCATACCAGTTCTCCAACAAAAGTTCTTAACCAGCTGAACTGGCTGGAATGACAGAAATAGAATTAAGAATATGGATAGGAGCAAAGATTGTTGTGATTCAGGAGGATGGCAAAACCTGATCCAAGGAAAATAAGAATCACAATAAAGTGATATGGGAGCTGAAGAATGAAATAACTGGTATAATAATAATTTAAAAAAATCTAACAAGTCTGACAGAGCTGAATAACACAGAAGGATTTCACAATGCAATACAATTACCAGCAGAATTTCAGAACTTGAAGACTGGTTTTCTGAAATAAGATAGTCAGACAAAAATAGAGAAAAAAGAATAAAAGAGAATAAACAAAACCTCCAAGAAGCATGGGATTATGTAAAGAGGCAAAATCTATGAATCACTGGCATCCCTGAAAGGGAGAGAGAGAAAGAAAATGACTTGGAAAATATATTTCCGGATATTGTCCATGAAAACTTCCCCGACCTTGACAGAGAGGCCAACAGTCAAATTCAGGAAATAGAGAGAACTCCTGAAAGATGATACACAAGATCATCCCAAGATACATAATTGTCAGATTTTCTAAGGTCAAAATGAAAAAGAATGTTAAAGGCAGCTAGAGAGAATGGGCAGGTCACCTACAAAGGGATCCCCATCAGTGTAACAGTGGGCCTCTCAGCTGAAACCCTATACACCAGAAGAGACTGGGGGACTACATTCAACATTCTTGAAGAAAAAAAAAATTCTTCAACCAAGAATTTCATATTCAGCCAAACTAAGCTTCGTAAGTGAAGAAGAAATGAGATCCTTTTCAAATACGCAAATGTTGAGGGACTTCATTACCACCAGACCTGCCTTACATGAGATCTTGAAAGAAGCATTAAATATAGAAAGGAAGGACTGTTACCAGCTAATACAAAAACACACTCAAGCACACAGCAGTGTTACTGTAAAGCAACTACACAAACAAGCCAACATAATAGCCAGCTAACAGCACAATGACAGGATCAATTCCCACATATCAATACTAACCTTAAATGTAAATGGGCTAAATGACCCCACTTAAAAGACACAAAGTGGCAAGCTGGATACAAAAAGCAACACTCAATTTTATGCTGTCTTCAAGAGACTCATCTCACAGGTAATGACACTCATAGGCTCAAAATAAAGGGATGGAGAAAAATCTAACAAGCAAATGAGGAACAGAAAAAAGCAGGAGTTGCAATACTAGTTTCAGACAAAACAGATTTCAAACCAACAAAAATCAAAAAAGAAAAAAAAAAGGCTTTACATAATGATAAAGGGTTCAATTCAATAAGAAGACCTAACTTTTGGCTGGGCACAGTTGTTCATGCCTGTAATCCCAGCACTTTGAGAAGCCGACTCAGGTGGAACACAAGGTCAAGAGTTCAAGACCAGCTTGATCAACATGGTTTCAGCCCAGCATGGTGGTGTGCACCTGTAATCCCAGCTACTCAGGAGGCTAAGGCAGGAGAATCACTTGAACCTGGGAGTCAGAGGTTGCAGTGAGCCAAGACTGCACCACTGCACTCCAGTCTGGGTGACAGAGCAAGACTCTGTCTCAAAAATACATATATATATATATTTAACTATCCTAAATATATATGCACCTAACACAGGAGCACCTAGATTCATAAAGAAAGTTCTTAGAGACCTGACAAGAGACATAGATTCCCACACAATAATAGTGGGAGACTTCAATGCTCCACTGACAGTATTACACAGATCATTGAGGCAGAAAATTAACAAAGATATTTAGGACCTAAACTCAGCATTGGATCAAATGGATCTGACAGACCTTTAAGAAGTCTCCACCCCAAAACAACAGAATATACATTCTTCTCATCACCGCATGGCACATGCTCTAAAATCAACCACATAATTGGACATAAAACAATCCTCGACAAATGTAAAAGAACTGAAGTCATGCCAAACACACTCTCAGACCACAGCACAATAAAAACAGAAGTCAACACAATGAAAATTGCTCAAAATCATACAATTTCATGGAAATTAAACAACATACTCCTGAATGACTTTTGAGTAAATAGTGAAGTTAAGGCAGAAATCAAGAAGTTCTTTAAAAGTAATGAGAACAAAGATAAAATATACCAGAGTCTCTGGGACACAGTTAAGGCAGTGTTGAACAGGATATTCGTAGCACTAAATACCCACAACAAAAAGTTAGAAAGATCTCAAATTAGTAAATTACATTCACAACTGAAAGAATTAGAGAAGCAAGAACAAATCAATCCAAAGCTAGCAGAAGATGAGAAGTAACAAAAATCAGCTGAGCTGAAGAAAATCAAGACACAAAAACCATTAAAAAAAAATCACCAAATCCAGGAGTTGTTTTTTTGAAAAAATTAATAAAATAGGCCACTAGCTTAGACTAATTAAGAAGAAAAGAGAGAAGGTCCAAATAAACACAATTAGAAATGATGAAGGTAGGCCGGGTGTGGTGGCTCACGCCTGTGATCCCAGCACTTTGGGAGGCTGAGGTGGGTGGTTCACTTGAGGTTGGGTGTTTGAGACCAGCCTGGCCAACATGGTGAAACCCATCTCTATTAAAAATTCAAAAAGTAGCCAAGTGTGGTGGTGCATGCCTGTACTCCCAGCCACTCATGATGCTGAGGCAGGAGAATTGCTTGAGCCTGGGAGGTAGAGGTTGCAGTGAGCCCATGAGCCAAGATCACACCACTGCACTCCAGGCTGAGCAATAGAGTAAGACTCCATTGAAAGAAAAGAAAAGAAAGAGAAAAAGAAAAAAAAAGAAACAAGGAAGGGAATGTTGCTACTGACCCCACATAAATAAAAGCAACCCTCAACAACTATTACGAATACCTCCACTCACACAAATTAGAAAACTCAGAAGACATGCAAAATTCCTGGACACATACACCCTCCCAAGACAGAGCCAGGAATAAACTGATTCCCTGAAGAGACCAATAACAAACTCCAAAATTGAATCAGTAGCTAATAGCCTACAAATTCCATAAAAAGTCCAGAATCTGGTGGATTCACAGCCAAATTTTACCAGATATACAAAGAAAAGTTGGTACCACTCCTACTGAAATTATTCCCAAAAATTGAGGAGGAGGGACTTCTTCCTAACTCATTCTAGGAGGCTGGCATCATCTTAATACCAAAACTTGGTGGAGACACAACAAAAAAAGAAACCTTCAGGTCAACATCCTTGATGAACATCAGTGCAAAAATTCTCAAGAAAATACTTGCAAACCAAATTCAGCAGCACATCAAAAAGTGAATCCACCATGATCAAGTAGGCTTTGTCCCTAGGATGAATGGTATGTTGGTTCAACATGAACAAATCAATCAACGTGATTCATCACAGAAACAGAATTAAAGGCAAAAACCACATGATTATCTCAATAGATGCAGAAAAAGGTTTTGATAAAATTCAACATCTCTTCATGTAAAAACTTTCAATAAACTAGGTATTAAAGGAACATACCTCAAAGTTATACATAAAATTATAAGAGCCATCTATGACAAACCCATAGCCAACATTATACTGAATGGGCAAAAGTTGGAAGCATTCCTTTTGAAAACCAGCACAAGACAAGGATGTCCTCTCCCACCACTCCTATTCAACCATAGTATTGTAAGCCCTGGTCAGAGCAATCAGGCAAGAGACAGAAATAAAGGGCATCTAAATAGGAAGGGAGGAAGTAAAACTATCTCTGTTTGTAAACAATATGATTTTATATCTAGAAAATTCCATCATCTTGGCCCAAAAGATCCTTCAGCTGGTAAACAACTTCAGCAGTTTCAGGATACAAAATCAATGTAAAAAATCACTAGTATTCCTATACACCACCAACAACCAAACTAAGAACCAAATCAGAAAGGCAATCCTGTTCACAATTGCCACACAAAAAAATTAAATAACCAGGAATACAGCTAACCAGGGAGGTGAAAGAGCTCTATAATGAGAATCATAAAACACTACTCAAAGAAATCAGAGAAGACACAGACAAATGGAAAAATATCCCATGCTCCTGGACAGGAAGAATGTCATTAAATGGCTACACTGCCCAAAGTAATTTACAGATTCAATGTTACTCCTATCAAATTACCAATAACATTCTTTACAGAACTAGAAAAAAAATTATTTTAAAATTTATGTGGAACCAAGAAATAGCCTGAATAGCCAAGGCAATGCTAAGCAAAAAGCACAAAGCTGGAGGAATCACATTACCTGACTTTAAACTATACTGCAAGGCCACAGTAACCAAAATAGTATGGTATGGGTACTAAAACAGGCACACACAACAATGGAACAGAATAGAGAGTCCAGAAATAAGGCTGCACATCTCTGACCATCTGATCTTTGACAAAGTTGACAAAAACAAGCAATGGGGAAAAGGCTCCCTATTCAATAAATGGTGCTGGAATAACTGGCTAGCCATATGCAGAAGACTGAAGCCGGACCTCTTTCTTACGCCATATACAAACATCAACTTAAGATGGATTGAAGACTTAAATGTAAAATCCAAAACTATAAAAACCCTGGAAGACAACCTTGGCCGTGCCATTCTGAATCTAGGAATGGGCAAACATTTCATGACAAAGACACCAAAAGCAATTGCAACAAAAGCAAAAATTGACAAATGGTATCTATTTAAACTTAAGAGCTTCTGCACAGCAAAATAAACTATCAACAGAGTAAATAGACAACCTACAGAATGGAAGAAAATATTTGCAAAGTATGCATCTGACAAAGGTCTAATATCCAGCATTTATAAGGTGCTTAACCAAATTTACAAGAGAAAAACATAGAACCCCATAAAAAAGTGGGCAAAGGACATGAACAGACACTTCTAAATAGAAGACATACATGTGGCCAACAAGCATATGGAAAAAAAAGCTCAATATCACTGCAAATCAAAACCACAATGAGATACCATCTCACACCAGTCAGAATGGCTAATATTAAAGAATCAAAAGTAACAAATGCTGACGATGTTGCTGAGAAAGGGGAACTTTGATACACTGTTGGTGGGAGCGTAAATTAGTTTAAACATTGTGGAAAGCACTATGGCAATTCCTTAAAGAGCTAAAATCAGAACTACCATTTGACCCAGCAATCCCATTACTGGGTAAATACTCTGAGGAATATAAAGCAATCTACCATAAAGACACATGCATGCAAATATTCATTGCAGCACTGTTCACAATAGTAAAGACATGGAGTCAATCTAAATGCCCATCGATGAAAGACTGGATAAAGAAAATATGATACACATACACCATGGAATATTATGCAGCCATAAAAAAGAACGGGATAATGTCTTTTGCAGGAACATGGATGGATCTGGAGGCTACCATCCGTAGCAAACTAACACAGGAAAAGAAAACCAAATACTGCATGTTCTTATTTATAAGTGGGAGCTAAATGATAAGAACTTACGAACACAAAGAAGGAAACAACAGACAGTGGGATCTACTTGAGGGGGGAGGGTAGGCTGAGGGAGAGGAGCAGAAAAGGTAACTATTGGGTACCAAGCTTAATACCTGGGTGGTTTAATAATATATACAACAAACCTCCATGAGACATGTTTATCTGTATAATGAACCTTCACATGTACCCTCAAACCTAAAATAAAAAGAAATTTAAAAGCAAAGATAAAATAAATAAAAATTAAATTCCAAATATAAAACAAACAGAAATATCCAAAATACATAAGAAAGTCCTACAGCTCAATTAAAAAAAAAAAAAAAAAAAAACCCCGGTTTAAAAATGGGCAAAGGACTTGAATAGACATTTCTCCAAAGGAGACATACAGATAGACACCAGGTAAATGAAAGATGTTCAACACCACTAATCATCGGGGAAGTGTGTATCATAATCAAAACGAGATATGATCTCACACCAGTTAGGATGGCTATTATCGAAAAGCAAAAGATAACAAGTGTTGGCAAGGATGTGGAGAAATTGGAACTCTTCTACACAGTTGGTGGGAATGTAAAACGGTGCAGATGCTACTGAAAAAAGCACAGAGGGTTTTCAAGAAATTTTAAAATGTAGAACTACCATATGATTCAGTAGTTCCACTTCTGGGTATACATAGAAAAAAACTGATATCAAGATTTTGAAGAGATATTTGCATGTCCATGTTCACTGCACCGTTATTCACAATAGCCAAGTTATGGAAATGACCCAAGTGTCCACTGACAGATGAATGGATAAAGAAAATGTGGTATATATACATGATATGATATTACTCATCCTTTAAAAATAAGGAAATAGTGTGATTTGAAACAATGTGGATGAACCTGGAGGACATTATGCTAAGTGAAATAAGCCAGTCACAGAAGGACAAATATTCATGATTCCACTTATATGAGGTACCTGAAATAGTCACACTTAGAGAGGAAGAGAATAGAACTGTGGTTACCAGGAACTTGAGGGAGGGGGAAATAGGGAGTTTAATTGGTATAAAGTTTCACTTATGCAAGATGAATTCTTTCTAAAGTTCTGCTATACAGTATAGTTCCTATAGTCAACAATACTGTATTGTACACTTAAGAATTTGCTAAAAGGGTAGATTTCATGTTAAGTGTTCTTATCACCAAAAATTGAGCACAAGGAAACTTTTGTCGGTGATATATATGGTGATGGTTTTACAAGTATATGCATATGTACAAACTCATTGAATTGTATACATTAAATATGTGCAATTTTTGAATAGCAATTATACCTCAATAACACTGTTAAAAATAAAAGTGGTTAATTGCATAATAACTTAAAATATAGGTGATAATAAAAGTAAATCTAAAAAAACAAAACCGCATAGGGCCTTTTCTTAATGATAAATGTGATTTTTGGTAGTTTGCTTTCCCAGACCCCAAATCAAACAAAAAGCAGGTCCAAAATAAACAATCACCAAACCATTCAAACTCTACTTGGTTAGCAATCCACAGTTGCCTCCAGGGCACTCATAAAGCGGCATCAGCCTAGGGCTCTTCTTTTAAGCTTGGCTCTTTGTTTTGGCTCTTGGGGATTTTGCTTGCTTCCTTTTGAGTTCAGCAATGCATTTAAAATGATATTTGTTATCTTTCATCCAGTGTTTCTAGGTGTTTTGTAGAAGGAAGTTATTGTCTGCATATCTCAGATACAATATTGCCAGAAATGTAAGGTGTAGTCCTATTTCTAAATTCTGATAACTCCCAAATTCCTGTGTTCCCACCACCCTACCTCACCCCTGAGCTCTTGACTCACATCTAAGAGACAGCTCATATATCCTGTTTCATTTGTCCATTTGGATGTCTAATAGGCATTTTAAATGTATCATTTTCAAAATAGAACTTTTGACTTTCTCCTCAAACCAGTTTCTTCTCCAGTCTTCCCCATTTCAGTGAATTGTAGTCCTATATACACATCTACCTAAGCCAGAAATATGGCTATAATACAAAATACCTCATTCCCCCTCACCCTGTATGTCAGTATACTCTGTCCAATTCACTCCAAATTCCTTCACTGCTTGTCATCACCACTGAACCCATTTTCACGACCCCATTGTCTCTTGCCCAGGCTACAACAGCCTTCTTACTCATTTACCTGCTTCTCCTCTTGACTCTTTTGGCATGCAGAGTTCACAGATTGTGTCAGTCCCCTACTTTCAACTTGCTCATGTGCTTATAATGAAATACCAACTCTTGTTAAGAAGTAAACTGAGGCACAATACAATTTTTAAAAGTTTATTTGAGAAAACAACGATTCATGAACTGGGTAGCTCCAAATCAGGAGTGGTTCAGGAACTCCACCAAGGGAACACAAGTGGGAAGCTTTTATAGGACAGACAGAGAAACAAAGCAAAGCAAACATTTGATTGGTTACAATTACATAGTTGTCTTATGTGGTTTATCCCTTTGGAAAGTTCCTAGTTACATAATTACAAGTTTGTTAGCTGTTTATAATTGAGCTTAAGTTCCGGTTTTTTTTTTTTTTTAATATAGACATTTATAAGTAATAGCTCAAGTTAAGTTTTGCTATGTTTGCAAATCAAGCGAGGCTTAGGTCACTTATAAGGCCTAACTGGGTATCTCTGCTCAGGGATTCTTTCAAGCCTGGACTCCATTTTAATCTGCTTTAAGACTCCTTATCACTACCTATAATACCCTGGTTAACTGGAAAGCACATAACCCTTCTCAATGGGGCGTCTGCTACTCAGTTCCAATAGACTGTCACCTTGCCAAATGAAGATCCATTATTATAAGATCTTTTTATCTTTTTTTCCCAAGAGAACTAGAAATCTAGATCAATTATGTGAAATCATCTGATTTTTAATTATTGGTAACAAAAAGCAAAAATAAAATAAAACAAACAGAAACAAGAGAGAACTCTAGGGGCTAAATCAAACACCTCTGCTGTCTACTGGTTTGCAAACTGATCTTGGTCTGCTCCAGACACTGTCATCTACTTCCCAGATTCCTCAGATTTGTCATTTCAGTGCACTCCCACTACAGCTTTGTACCTGGCTGCTTTTGCTGGAAGCTTGGAAGGTCACTCTCTTCATGGAGAACAGCCAGCAATTAATGGCTCCAAGAGGATAGAGTAATTCTGAGATATGTGTTTTGCCCCATTTCCCAGAGTTTCCCTGGAGTATTAAGACCATTACCCACTGTACAGCTGGTTTATTAACATACCCTTTGCTGACTGCATTTGATTCCCTTCCTGACTTTCCCACTGCTCTATTGGTATTCCCACCCCTCTCAGTAAAGTAGCTGCACTCTCATCCTTGTCTCTGAGAGAACCAAACTGAGATAATGGCCTTCTTTCATTTCTTCCAACAGGTCAAGTCCTTTGCCTTTGCTGTTTCCTTTGCTTTTATGCTCTTCCCTTGGATGTTCACATGATTCACTCCCTCACTTTGTTCTTTGCTCAAAAGCCACGTCTGCACATAGGCCATCCAAGACCACCCAAATTATAGTAACTCCTCCCGCCCTTTCATTGGCTGTTGGTTTTATTTTTTCTGTGAGCCTTTTCACCATCTGATATTATCTTGTTAATTTACTTGTTCATGTGTCTATTGTCTAGCTCCCCTTAGTATCAGCTTCATACTTTGACTGACTTGTTCACTGCTCTATCTGGAGTACAGGGCACAAAATGAATGAGCAAATGATTATTTTCCACAATTCTTGGAGTCTTGTTTATTTCCCCTAGTACTCTCTCCCCTGATTCTCTGTTCTTAATCTGCCCCTCTGGATGCCACAAAATTAGTGCACCCAAATCCTTCTGTCCTTTAGAAGTGCCCATTAGTATATTATAGTTGTGAATCCCTTCCATCTAAGTCTTAATGATATCTTTGATTTTTTTTTTTTTTTACTTCTTTGTATTGAAAAATCTCATCTTGCTTTGTTTTCAGCTCTTACTCTTCACACTGGCATATTGACAGTCAAGGCTGGAAGCGCTATACCCAATTTCCTTCTCAGTCATTTTCTCCTGCAAATCACTGGGTGTCTCTCACTGTTATTCTGTGGCTGACATGACTGCTGCTGTCTATAGTATCTGGTCTTACAGTCTGATATGGGCATGTTTTGCTCCCCCCTCCCACCACCTTTTCCAGTTAAAGTCATCTTGATCAGATCGGCAAGTCTCCAGGCAACCACATTCTTCCTTAGTGAGATGCACTCGATCCTTAGCCAAAAGCCTATCACTCCGTATCTTAAGCCATCGTCAAAAACACAAATTTGTGCAGCTTCAACCCTTCCCTACATCTCCAGCTGTGCTGGCTGCATCCACCCCCACACCTAGCCTCAAGGGACCTCTGACCTCCAAGCTAGCCCTGCAGTGACTGAGATGTAGACAAATCCTATTCCCCTCGGTTCGGATGAGACAATATTGGAATTTATGAAAAGGAAATTTGCTAGGAAACCAAGTCAAAAACAATACCAGAGAGAGGGAGGGAGAGAGAAAATACAAAAGCTTAGGAGGGGATGCATTACACACTCCCAATTCCTTGTTCTGAGATAACTACACTCTGGTTAAAGATTGGCTTGGCTGGCGCGGCTCACAGGGCACACAGGATATGAGACTATAATCCCTCAACCTTTTCACAAAGGGACGATAGCCATGGGGCAGGGGAAGAGCTTGCAGAAAGACAAAAAGAGTCTTTGTGTGTCTGGACTGTTTCATTCCATAGAAATGGTACCTGTGGAAATGTGAGCTCCCAGCAGCTCTGGGAGGGGCAGGAAACCCTACTTACCAGCCCCTGTTGCCCTGGAAGCTCCTTGAAAACTTACTGAACTCACTTATTGGTTCTGATAATTTTTAGTGTATTCTTTAGGACTTTCTAAGTACAAGGTCATGCCATTTGAAAATAAAGGTAATTTTGCATCTTCCTTTCCAATCTGGATGTCTTTTATTCTTTTTCTTACTTAATTGCCCTGGCTAGAACTTCCAGTACAATGTTCAATAGAACTGGCAAGAATGAACATCCGCATCTTATTCTTGGTCCTAGCAGGAAGCTTTCAATTTCTCACCATTGTATGATGTTAGCTGAGGTTTTATGTAGATGTAGTCTCACTGATTCTTTCATAAATAACCAGTGCCTTATTGTAAAGCTCTGCTATGCTTATTGTGTTTTCTTTCTTATTTTACTTTTAGCCCCGTTTATTTTTTTGTACATTTTCTTTTGAAAAATCTTTACTATCTCTACAGTGCTAGAGAAATGTAGAAGGAAAGGCTTGATTTTCTTTCATTTATTCAGCAAGCATTTATTAAATGCCTACTATGTGTCAACACTGTCCTAGGTTTTGGGGGATACAGCAATGAACAAAATTAAGTCTCTATCCACACTCTAGGGATGAATTTAGACAATAAGTAGTCAAGTCAATTACATGGAGACATAAGTGCTGAGAAGGAAGAAATCAGGGTGTTGTGAGAGGGAGGGCTTCAGGGTCTGCTTTACAGTGAGTGATCAGGGAAGGTCTCTTTGTAGAGGTGACATAATGGCTGGGATCTGAATGACGAGAAAGAGCAAGCCATCAGAAGAACTCAGAGAAGAGTGTCCCAGCAGATGGAACAAGTGCACATGACTTGAGGTGGGAATGAGCCAGGCAAGTGGGTGGGGGGAGGGCAACTAAGAAGGCAGCTCAATGTGGGAGGGAGAAAAGGGGAGAGTGGGGGGTGATGAGGACAAAGCCAGACACTGATCTTGCAGGCAAGGATGTTGGAGAAGCCAACATGTGATGGGAAGCCACCAGAAGGTGTTAAACAGAGGATGCTGTAATCTAATTTAAGTTAGTAAAAAAAAAAAAAATCCCTCTGCTTGATGTATCTGTACATATCTAGATATCAGGCTTTGTGAAGCACAGGGCTATTTGGAGTTTGTCCAGAAATTTGGGATAGTTGGAGGGCCTCTGTTCACCTCTGCAGCATCACCTCACAGAACAGCCCAATAAGCAAAATCATGTCCCTCCTTTCCTCAAAACCTTTCTATGGCTCCCTATTTCTCTGAAAATGAATAGCTTCTTAATGGTCATCAGGGCACTACCAAACCCCCCACTCTACATCAGTCTCTGCCCTTTTTGCTATTGTTCACGCCCTTGCTTACTCCCTTCCAACCATACCAGCTTCCCATCACAGGCCCTTTGTGCTGGCTGTTCCTTTTGTCTAAAATGCTTTTCTTCAGATATCTGCTCAAATACCGCCTTGTCAGAGAGGTCTTTCCAGCCCAACACCATTTCCTCTCTGACCTTGCTTACTACTCTTTCCTTCTTTTGCTTGCTCTACTCCAGCCACATCAGACTTCTTGCTGTTGTTTCTTAAGCTCAGCATACTCATTGGGGGCCTTTCCCACCACCTTTTTTGTTCCAGACATAATGGCTTTCATTTAGGTACAACACCAGTGAAACAAAAACTAGGAGATCAGACGAGAGGAAAGATGAGAAGAGGAAGGTGGCAGGCTGAGCCTAGAATTACTCTCTGAGTTGATTAGTATATGATAGGTGACAGAAGCTTTTGTGGTTTCTTTTATCTGCTATGAATTGCTTATTTTTTTTTATGATCATAAAAGCAGTAGATATTCATAACAGAAATTTTGGAAAGTAAGAAATGTAACAGTTTGGCAGCTTCTTTTTTTTTTTTTTTTGAGATGGAGTCTTGCTCTGCCACCAGGCTAGAATACAGTGGCATGATCTCAGCTCACTGCAACTTCCACCTCCCAGGTTCAAGCAATTCTCCTGCCTCAGCCTCCCGAGCAGCTGGGCTACAGGTGCCCACCACTATGCCTGGCTAATTTTTTGCATTTTTAGTAGCGATAGGTTTTCACCATGTTGGCCAGGAGGTCTTGATCTTTAGACCTTGTGATCCACCCGCCTCGGCCTCCCAAAGTGCTGGGATTACAGGCGTGAGCCATTGCACCCAGTTGGCAGTTTCTTAAGTTAAACATAGAGTTACCAAATGAATAACACAATGATTCCCCTCCTAGTTATCTACCCAAGAAAAATAAAAACTTGTTCACACAAAGACTGGTACACTAACATTTGTAACAGCATTATTCATAATAGATTAAAAGTGGAAACAACCCAAAGTTCTATCAACAGATGAATGGATAAACAAAATGTGGTCTATCCATACAATGGAATGCTATTCAGCTTTAAAAAAGAATGAAGTATTGATACATGCTACAACATGGATGAACCCTGAAAACATTATGCTAAGTGAAGAAAGACAAACACAAAAGGCCACATATTATATGATTCTATTGAAATGAAGTATCCATAATAAAAAAATCCATAGAGATGAGACAGAAAGTTGATCAGTGGTAGCCAGAGAGTAGTGGGAGGGAGGAATGTGGAATGACTGCTAATGGGTATGGAGTTTTTCTTGGAGGTGATGAAAATGTTCTAAAATTGATTGTGGTGACGGTTGCACAATTTTGTGAATATACTAAAACCACTGAATTGTACACTTTAAAAGGGTGAATTTTATGGTATATAAATTATGTATTAATTAAACTATTATTCAAACATAAAAATGTATAAAGATTGGCCAGGTGCAGTGGCTGACGCCTGTAATCCCAGCACTTTGGGAGGCCGAGGTGGGTGGATCACCTGAGGTCAGGAGTTCAAGACCATCCTGGCCAAAAAGGTGAAACCCCACCAAAAATACAAAAAAAAAAGTAGCTGGGCATGGTGGTGCCAGCTACTAAGGAGGCTGAGGCAAGAGAATCACTTGAACCTGAGAGGCGGAGGTTGTAGTGAGCCAAGATTGTGCCACTGCACTCTAGCAGAATACAGAGAGAGACTCACTTTCAAAAAAAAAAAAAAAAGATTTAGATAGATATCACTCAATATCCCACTGCCTCAAAGTAACCCTTGTTCACATTTTGAAGTAGTTTGTATTCCTCTATCTATTGATCTATCTACTGGTAAACAGGTGGAGATATAGATATATAATTTCGAAATGGTGAACATAGTATATATACAGTGTTATCTATTTTACATTTGTTATAATGTGAGTGGTTTATAGACCATTGAATATTTCCCCAAAAAAATGATTATAACGTTTGCTTGTTTCTTGAGTATCAAAGCTCTCTTTCCTCAAGGGTCCTGTACTCTGGTATATTTGGGAGGAAGAAAAGGAGGTTTGTTTCATGTCCACCATTGAGCTGTGCACTGAGCACTGCTCTTCTGTTCCATATGCTTATCCCTGCGAATATCTCCCTTGGCTTCACCCTGTCACTACCTATAAGTCCTGAACTATAGTTCCCTCTGACTTTTTTGCTGCTACCTCTACGTAGCCTCAGTAAGTGGGGGAAAAGGGGATAAGACATACTCCTTTGGAAGCTCTGTCTCTTTATTCAACACAGTTCACCATAAAAGGGTGAATGGGCATATAAGTCTTTACTGAAAATTTGGAGTGATGGAGGGAAGTTACAGTTGCCCCAAGAGTTCACTGATGGAAGCTAGGCCAGAACTGCTCTCCTTGTATTCACAGGCCTGGCAACCCCTGTGAACTATATGTATATGCATAGGCTCAGGCTACTGCCCTTGGGCTTCCTACCTGTGTCCGTGTTGCTATAGACTTCCATGGAAATTGTGGGTTACTGGCATTTCTCAATTATCTCCTAATCTAGGTGGGGGTATGATTGGGAGGCATATACATAGTAGAAAGATAGACTGTTCCTTACACATAGGCTAGTAGCCCCCTCAGGAAAGATTCCATGAGGTTTTGAGCCACATTACATTCATGTTCTAATAGAAGAAACACCATTCTTTTCTGCCTCTATTATAGACAAGGTCAGTAGCTATCATTTTATTACATTCTACCGGCCTATCAACACAGAGAAACAATGCTACCCTGAGGCCATGCTTCCAAGAGAAAGTATTATCTGAGAAAAACTAGCCTAGATCATTGAACCAGAAAAAGTCCTAGATATCCTGGACTCAAGAATCACTGGTCACGTGACTTTGTGAGGCAAATGAGGAGGAACCAGTGAATGAAGATACAGATTGGAGAGGGAAGTAGCCCTAGTTGATAGTAGCTTAGTGGGCAGGTCACAAGAAGAGACTATGCTGCCCGGCCTAAATCCATAACTGGATAACGTTGGAGCTACTGGTAACAGGTAAATGGGGCAGGCTCGGCCATAACCCTGATATCTGAACTGCACATTGAAAAAGGCTGGTGATACCCATGTATTGTATGTATTGGTGGTCTTTGGCATTATTGGGGAATTGGTTCTAATGGGCCCAGCAATTACCTGGTCCAGGCCTGCCCCAGTCCTGGCAGAATTTATTGCAGAACTTCCTAACCTTTCTTATTCATAGCACATATAGAAAATGATAACATTTGTATAGCACAGTGGAATAAACAGAGGAAGGTACTCGTGGTTAGAGGTGACTGATCCAGGCTCCAGCTGCATCAGGTTCTGCCCAGGCACTTTTAAGGCTGAGGGGATTAATATCTGTGTTGCAGCACACAGGTTGGGAAGCTCTGCTTTATTGAAGGGCATCTGCTTCTGGTGGCACCTTGGAGGTCAGAGCTAAGTAATCCAAAGCACAACCACTCCCTGGCCATATGTCTGCTTGACTTTACACATATCTATCTTGAGAACTAGAAACTTATCTCCTGGAGCAATAGAGACCCTGAGCTTCACCTGTGATAATGCTGCCAACATTATCTTTGGGCCAGGCTCACAGCCAAATTGTCCACCCTGCCAAGTAAATTATCATCTACTTGAAAGGTGTTCTCAGAACAGAAGAGGGAAATTCTATTCCTGTATCAGACCTTCAACTTATTCTTAGGTCTTATACTTAGGATGCTCAGCTTTGAAAAGGGAATGTATTCACTCTGATTCAGGATCCCCAGGCTCCACGACTCTATGTATAAACTATGGCAGAAATTCATCAAGTTTTCAAATTCTTCTACTTGAATTTGGCTGTTTTTGTAAAAGAGAAGTGACAAGATTTCAGGTGACGGCAGATCTTCAGTGGTGAAAGGAAATGGTGTTTTGAGAGAGCCCTGGTATTGATGAATCTGGACCTGCTGGCTATCTACATATAGGCTCATTCAAGTTAGAAGGGTGGAAAATGGCATTTCAGAACCACTCAGAGGTAATATGAGGAGCAAATGATCTTTTTTTTTTTTTTTTTTTTTTTTAGATGGAGCCTCACTCTGTTGCCAGGCTGGAGTGCAGTGGCGCGATCTCAGCTCACTGCAACCTCCGCCTCCTGGGTTCAAGCGATTCTTCTGCCTCAGCCTCCCGAGTAGCCGCGACCATAGGTGCGTGCCACCACGCCTGGCTATTTTTTTTTTTTTGTATTTTTTGTATTTTTAGTAGAGACGGGGTTTCACCATGTTGGCCAGGATGGTCTCGATCTCTTTACCTCGTGATTTGCCCACCTTGGCCTCCCAAAGTGCTGGGAGCAAATGATTCTTTTAGGGTATGAATTAACCTTTAGTTTTCTGTCATCTAACAATACGATCTTTTATTCTGGTTGGATTTAGGGCCTTGACTTTATATTAATTTTCTTCCTAAACCTGGCTTTCTTTTCATTAGCTCTTGTTCTGAGTTATGTTGGAATACTGCAGCAGCACCACCTGCAGGTCATACTAAAGAAATGCATATTGACAACTTGGAATTTGAATCTTAGAATTCTAATTAAGAGAAATAGACTAGTACTTTCTAAGCCTTGCTGGGCATCAGAATGGTTGAGAATCAAAAAAACAAATAAAAAGCCAAATAAAATAAAATACAAAACAGCAAATCCTCAGGCTTCACTGAGACCTTCTAAATCAGAAATTCTGGAGACAGGAGCCTCATTAATTTTTTCAAAATAGTTCTGATACTTGTGACTTTTGGGAAATACTGGCTTTGTTGATACAGGACAAAATGCCTGCAGTACATGGATGGCAAACCCCTAAGTGATCAAGGACATACAGAAAAACTTGGGGCTTACAGGCTATCACTGCAAGTCTATAACCTAGGTGTCAAGCCTCATCTTGACTCTCACCAACATTTGCAAAAGGCAGTAAGGCATCATCTAGACTATGGTTGCAGCTAAGAATTTTTTCTTTTTAAAATTTGATCTTTTGGCTGGGTGCAGTGGCTCACGCCTGTAATCCCAGCACTTTGGAAGGCTGAGGCAAGTGGATCATGAGATCAGGAGATCGAAACCATCCTGGCTAACATGATGAAACCCCCATCTCTAGTAAAAATACAAAAAGTTAGCTGGCCATGGTGGCATGTGCCTGTAATCCTGGTTACTAGGGAAGCTGAAGCAGGAGCAGGAGAATTGCTTGAACCAGGGAGTCGGAGGTTGCAGTGAGTTGAAATCGCACCACTGCACTCCAGCCTGGGTGACAGAGCAAGACTCTGTCTCAAAAACAAACAAACAACAACAAGAAAACACAAATAACTTCTGGTTTCCAGTCTAGCATGTAAAAGGCTTAGAAATTTCCACTCCATTCTAACAACAAGTAAAAAGCTGAAAAAACTGAAAATTCAACTACTCTTCTTAGATCCATCAGATAAGTAAGGTCATAGAGCAAACTACTGTCCTCAAAATTGGAGAGACAGACAAGCAAATACACAGAATCACAACTTACCAGAGAAGAAACCTGTATACAGAAGTCTCTGCAAGAACCAGTGTCAGGGTAAGAAAACCTGAACTGTAATGAATCAATCACTTAAGACTTAGGATGGACAATATAAGGGTTAAAAACTCCAGGGGGACCCAGTCATAGGGGACCTCAACACTTTTTTGAATTTTAGCTCCAGGAGCTCTACCAGGTTCTCATAGCAAATATCAGAAAAATCGTCTCACTCTTTCAGCAAGGGGAGGAGAAAAGGTAACGATTTTGAAATATGCAGAACATTCTGTTCTTCTTAACAAGGTCTGCCCTCAGGAGAAACTATTTCACCTGAGTCTAATCTGCTGCACTTTTATCAGAGCCTAACCTACTTGGGGGAAAGGAAATACCCAATCCCAGCCCCTGCTAGCCATCCTGAACCACCTAAGATGGGAGGAAGTAAGAAACACTTGTGAAGTTCACAGTCCAGGGACACAGGCTCACCAAAAGGCTGAGACCTAATCATAGGACTATAAAATTCTTCCCCTTTAGCAATGCATCTTACTATTATATTGCTAAAGACCTATTGATACAGTTCCCTGTAGCCAAGGCAACATGTCCACTTTCCAACAGAAGACTACAAGGCATGCAAAAAGGCAAAAGAAAGAAAAGAAAAGGAAAGAAAGAAAAACCCACCACAGTTTGAAGAGTGTTAACAAGCATGAAAACCAGAGTCAGATATGGCAGGAATGT
The DNA here is from genome assembly GCF_001604975.1 of Cebus imitator. Taxonomy (NCBI): domain Eukaryota; kingdom Metazoa; phylum Chordata; class Mammalia; order Primates; family Cebidae; genus Cebus; species Cebus imitator. Next base: position 903,856 of record NW_016107897.1, on the reverse strand, counting down.
TGGAATAATTAGGTTAGAAATTTTAAAAGCTATGATTAATACATTAAGAGTTTCAATGGAAAAATTAGACAATATGGAAGAACAGATAGGTAATGTAAACAGAGATGGACAGTCTAAGAGATTGTAAAAAAGAAATACTAGAGATTAAAAACACTATAACAGAAATGAAGGATGCCCTTGATGGGTTCATTAGTAGACTGGACATAGCTGAGGAAAGAACCTGTGAACTTAAAGACCTGACAACAGAAACTTCCAAAACTGAAGAATGAAGATAAAAAATACTGGGGGCAAAAAAAAACAAACAGAACATCCAGGAACTGCAGAACAACTATATAAAAGGAGTAAAATACTTGTAATGAGACTACCAGAGGGGAAAAAAGATAGAACAGAATAGAGGAAATACTTGAAGCAATGATTACTGAGAATTTCCTCCAAATTAAAGCCAACCCCAAACCACAGATCCAGGAATCTCGGAGAACACCAAACAAGATAAATACCAAAATATTTACACCTAGGCATATCTTATTCAGTCTTCAAAAATCAAATATAAAGAAAAAATATTGTAAGAAGCCAGAGGCAAAAAGAACCACTTTACCTATAGAGAAACAAAGATAAGAGTTTCATCTGACTTCTTAGAAACCACGCAAGCAAGAAGAGAGCAGAGTGAAATACTTTTAAGTGTTCAGATTTAAAAAAAAACCCCATTGATAATTTTGTAACCTGTGAAATTAGCCTTTAACAGTGAAGGAGAAGTACAGGCTTTTCCAGACAAACAAAAGTTAAGGGAGAGTGATATCAGCAAGATGGCAGAATAGGACATCCTAGCATTCATCCCCTAACAAAAACATCAATTCGAACAAGTATAAACACACAAAACTGCCTTCATAAGAGCTAAGAAAACCAGGTAAGAAACTGAATGTGGCACAGAAATAAGAAAAGATGAATTGAAGAGGGGCAGACAGGACAGTTTCACATTACCTCTGTCACCCCTTTCCCAACTCTAGACAGCACAGCATACAGAGAGAGACACCCTCCACAAGGGGGGAGGAGCATTAGACTTTGTCTGGGATCCCAACACCAGGCTGCCCCAGTAAAATCCAACACCAGGCAGGCCTCTTTGGCACCAGACTCCAGGCTGGACCCCAGTTGCCATAAGCAGCTCCAGCCCAGCCCAGCACTGATCCAGCCCATAAGAACCCAGCCTCTAAGCTAGGCCCCAGTTCCAGGCCCCAGGCACCAGGCTGCAACTTGCAGCCCCAAAAACCAAGCTTGCCCTCATGGACCCAGCCTCCAGGCTGGTTCCTGTGGACACAGTCTCCTGGCTAGCTCCTGTAACCCCATGTTCTAGCAGACTCAGGGTCCAGGCCTGTCCCAGAAGACCCCAATGTTGGGATGACTCCCATGGACCCAGGTACCAGGCCAGCCTTCAGACTTAGCCTCCAAACCAACACCACACACCCAGCCTCTGGGACAGCCCCCATGGACCCAGTATCCGGACCTGCCCCAGCACCAGACTAGCCCCAGGCTCCAGTAAGCCCAGGGTCCAGGCAATAGCTCTAAAAATATACTTAACCGAAGCAGTGAAAGATCTATACATTAAAAATTATATAACATTGATGAAACAAATAGAAGAAAACACACACAAAAAATGAAAGATATATTGTGTTCATGGACTAGAAGAATTAATATTGTTAAAATATCCGTACTGCCCACAGCAATCTACAAATTCAACACAACTCCTCTCAAAATTCTCATGTTCTTTTTTCACAGAAATAGAAAAAACCATCCTAAAGTTAATATGGAACCATAAAAGACACCAAAAAGCCAAAGTAATCTTGACAGCAAAAACAACAAAGCTGGAGACATCCACTACTTGACTTTGAAACATACTACAAATCTATAGTAACCAAAACAGCATAGTTCTGGCATAAAAACAGACACATAGACCAATGGAATAGAATAGAGAGCCCAGAAATAAATCCACCTATAAATGGTCAGTTGATTTGCAACAAGGGCGCCAAGAACACACAATGGGGAAAGGACAGTCTCTTCAATAAACGGTGATGGGAAAACAGGATATTCACACACAGAAAAGTGAAATTGGACATTTATTTCAAGCCATAGACAAAAGTCAACTCGAAATAGATTAAAGACTTAAATGTGAGAAACTGTAAAACTACTGAAAACATTTTTACCTGAAACTGTAAAACTATTATAAGGTAACACAGTGGACAAGCTCTATGGCATTGATCTGGGAAATAATTTTTTGGATATGACCCTAAATGTACAAGCAACAAAAGAAAAAAATAGACAAATTGGATTGCATCAAATTAAAATCCTTCTGCACAAAGGAAACAATCAACAGAGTGAAGAGGCAATGTATGGAATGAGAGGAAATATTTGCAAACCATACATCTGATAAGGGGTTACTATAAAAAATATGTGAGGAATTCAACTCATCAGTAAGAAAACAAATAACCTAATTTAAAAATAGGCAAAGAACCTGAGCAGACATTTATCAGAAGAAGACATACAAATGGCCAACACATGTATGAAAATATGCTTGACATCATTATCAGAGAAATGCAAATCAAAATCACAGTGAAATGTCAACTTAAACCTGTCAGAATGGCCATTATAAAAAAGATGAAAGAGAAGAGTTGGTGAGGATATGGCAAAAATGTATATTAGTGTAGCCATTAGGGAAAGCAGTATGGAAGTTCCTCAAAAAAAATTTTTTTTTGAGACAAGAGTCTCGCTCTGTTGCCCAGGCTGGGGTGCAACGGCACGATCTCGGCTCACTGTAACCTCTGCCTCCCAGGTTCATGTGATTCTCCTGCCTCAGCCTCCTGAATAGTTGGGATTACAAGTGCCCACCACCAGGCCCAGCTATTTTTTTTGTGGGGGGGATTTTTCGTAGAGATGGGTTTCACAATGTTGGTCAGGCTGGTCTTGAACTCCTGATCTCAGGTGACCCACCCGCCTTGGCTTTCCAAAGTGCTGGGATTACAGGTGTGAGCCACTGCACCCGACCTCAAAAACTTAAAAATAGGCCTCTCATATGATTTAGCAATCCTACTACTGGGTATATGCACAAAGGAAATGAAATCAGTATGTTTAAGATATATCTGCATTTCCATGATCATTGCAGCATTAGTCATAATAACCAAGGAAGAAAATCAATCTAAGTTTCTATCAACAGATGAATGGCTAAAATGTGGTATATCCACATAATGCAATACTATCCACCTTTAAAAATAAGGAAATCCTGCCATTTGCAACAACACTGATAAGCGTGGGGACATTATGTTAAATGAAATAGCCCAGGCACAGAAAGACAAATATCACATGATCTCACTTATATATGGAATCTAAAAAAGTCATAATTATAGAAACAGAGAGTAGAATGGTGGTTACTAGAGGTTGGAGGATGGGAGAATTAGGAAAATGTTGATCAAAGGATACAAAATTTCAGTTAGATAGGAAGAATATCTTCAAGAGATTTATTATACAACATGGTGTCTATAGTTTATAACAACATGTCATATATCTGATAATTGCTTACACAGTAGGTTTAAAGTGTTCTCACCACAAAAAAATGGTAAGTATGTAAGGTAATGCATACATGTTAATTAGCTTCAGTTAGCAATTACACAATGTATACATATTTCAAAACATCATGTTGTACATCATAAATATATACCATTGTATTTGTCCATTTAAAAACCCCAACTAGGTTAGTTTTTAAAAAGAAGCGTAAGCATTTAATTTAATTATCAATTGATTCGTCTTCAAAATTAGGCATAGACATTATAAAATTGTACTTAGTAAGTTCTAAATGTATAAACCAGATAGATAGATGTCACAGTTTTTTAAATTGAGGGATTTTTTTTGCCAGTAGGCTTGCCTTGCAAGAAATGCTAAAAGAAGTTCTTCAGAGATAAGGCAAATTATATAGGTCAGAAACTTGGATTTACATAAAGAAAGTGCACTGGAGAAGGAATATATGAAGGTAAAATAAATAATTTTTCTTACTTTTAATTGATCTAACAGATAATTTGTTCAAAATAATATTACCAACAATGTAATCAATTATATATATGCATTTACACACACACACACACACACGCACAGTAGTCCTCCACTTATCTACGGTTTTGTTTTCTGTGGTTTCAGTTGCCTACAGTCAACTGTGGTTTGAAAATAGGTGAGTACAGTATAATAAGATATTTAGAGAGAGAGAGATCAAATTCACATAACTTTTAAGTTGCTATAATTATTTTATTTCATTATTATTTATTGTTAATCTCTTACTGTGCCTTACTTATAGGAAAAAACCTAGTGTACATCTCTGCAGTTTTCAGGCATCCAATGGAGGGTTTGGAACATATCTCCTATGGATAAACAGTTGACTCTTGAACAATACAGGTTTGAACTACACAGGTCCACTTATATGTGACTTTTGTAATGAAAGTTACATCAAGTGTGTCTGCTTCTCCTGCTTTCCCATTTTCCTCCTCCACCTCTTGTACCTCTGCCAGCCCCAACCCCTCCTTTTCCTCCTCCTCCTCAGTCTGAAGATGACAAAAAATGAAAACCTTTATGATGATCCACTTCCACTTAATAAATAGGAAATATATTTTCTCTTCCTTATAATTTTCTTAGTAACATTTCTTTCCTCTAGCTCACTTTATTGTAAGAATACAGTATTTATACAGATAGCATATAAAATATGTGTTAATCCACTGTTTATGTTATCAGTAAACTCTTAAAAACTCAACAATGAAAAAATGAACAACCTGATTTTAAAATGGGCAAAAGAATTGAACAGACACTTTATCAAAAAAGATACACAGATGGCAAGTAAGCATATGAAAAGGTTTTTTAAAATTCCATTAAAAAGGTGCAAAGGCCATGAACAAGCAGTTTAAAAAAAAAAAAAAACAAAAAAAAACATACAAGCAGCCAACAGGAATGTGAAAAAATGCCCAACATCACTAACCATTAGAGAAATAAAAATCAAAACCACAATGAGATACCATCTCAAACCAGTCAGAATGGCTATTACCAAAAAGGGCAAGTGTGGTGGCTCATGCCTGTAATCCCAACACTTTGGGAAGCCAAGATTGGTGGCCCTTTTGAGCCCAGGAGTTTATGACCAGCCTGGGCAACATGGCAAAACCCCTTCTCTACAAAAAATAAAAGAAATTAGCTGGACGTGGTGTTCTGTGCCTGTAGTCTCAGCTACTTCAGAGGCTGAGGTGGGAGAATCACCTGAACCTGGAAGTCAAGGCTACAGTGAGCTGTGTTTGCACCACTGCACTCCAACCTGGACAATAGGAGTGAGATCCTGGCTCAAAAAAAAAATCTGTTACTTTTTTGTCTATACACTGCTGGTGGGAATGTGAATTAGCTTATCCATTGTGGAAACCAGTTTGGAGATTTCTTAAAGAACTTAAAACAGAACTACCATTCAACCCAGCAATTCCATTACTGGGTATATACCCAAAGGAATATAAATCGTTCTGTCATAAAGACACAGGCACATGTATGTTCACTACAATACCATGGAATATTATGCAGTCATAAAAAAATGAGATTATGTTTTTTGCAGCAACATGGATGGAGCTGGTGACCGTTATCCCAAATGATCTAATACAGGTGCAGAAAACCAGATACCACATGTTCTCACTTTTAAGTGGGAGCTAAACATTGAGTACACAAGGACAGAAAGAAAGAAACAATAGACTGGGGCCTACTTGAGGATGAAGAGTGGGAGGAGGGTGAGAATTGAGAAACTACCTATTGGGTGCTATGCTTAGTACCTGGGTGATAAAATAATCTGTGCACCCCCATAACACACATTTTATATATATAACAAATCTGCACATGTAGCCCTGAAACTAAAATAAAAGTTTAAAAACAGAAAATAATTTGTCACATATTTTAAAATTAACAACACATATACCTTGTGAGCCAGCAAATCCACTTCTAAATTCTACCCAGTAGATGTATAAAAATATTCATAGTAGGATTATTTGTAATCACCCAAATGTTTATTAGTAGGAGAAGGAATAAATAAATTGTGGTATATTCCTGCCATGACATACTACACAGCAGTGACAATGAACAAGCTACAGTTACACCCAGAAACATGGATGAATCTCACAAACATCAAATTAAAAAGTCAGCTGCATAGTAGCATTTACTATATGATTCCCCTTTATAATGTTCAAAAACAGGCATAAGTAAACTATAGTATTAAAAGTCAATATGGTGGTTTACCTTTGTGGGGAAGGGAAAGGGTGAAAGTTATGAGGTGGAATTTGGGATGTAGCAATGTTTTATTTCTTGACTTGGGTTATAGAGTTACATCAATGTTTTCTTTGTGATAATTTACTGAGCTGTACGTTTATAATTTGTGCACTTAAAATGTCTTTTCTAGTCCAAGATTATATTTTTTAAAAGGCAATCTGTCAGGGATTTACAAGTATAGGAATAATTAGTAGGAAGTGGAAATATCTTTGGGGGACTACTGAACATGAGAACAAACAGTCAACTGCCAAATACCTTTCCTGCATAATACCAAATATTACGGAATGAACGTATTCCCCCAAAATTCATACGTTGAAGCCCTAACCCCTAATGTGACTGTATTTGGAGAGAGGACCTTTAGGGAGGTAATTGAAGTTAAGTTAGGTCATAAGGGTGCGTCTCTAATTCGATAGGGCTGATGTCATTATAAGAAGAGGAAGAGGCATTGTAGTTTGCTCTCCTTGCATGCACAGAGAAGAGGCCATGTGAGGACACAGGAAGAAGACAGCTGTCTACAAGCCAGGAAGAAAAAACTCATCAGAAATCAACCCTGACAAAACCTTGGTCTTGGAATTCTAGCCTCAAGAACTGTGAGAACATAAATTTCTGTAGTTAAGGAAAAAAAAATGAGGCTGGAGAACAGGCTGGGATTACATGGCTCAACACTTTGGGAGGCTGAGGCAGGTGGACTGCTTGAGCCCAGGAGTTTGACACCAGCCTGGGCAATGTGGCAAAACCCGATCTTCACCAAAAATACAAAAATTAGCTGGGCATGGTGGCGCACACCTATAGTCCCAGCTACTCAGGATGCTGAGGTGGGAAGATCAACTAAGCCTAGGGAGGTCGAGGCTGCAGTAGGGCATGATTGTGCCACTGTACACCAGCCTGGAGGACAGAGTGAGGCCTCATCTCAATAAAAAAATAAAATAAAATAAAATAAAATAAAATACTAAAGATAAAATAAAATACTAAAGGGAGTCCTTTAGGCTGGAAGGAAAACAAATTAGATGGCTAGTTGCATTCACACAAGGAAATAAAGAGCATTGGCAAAGGTCATTGCATAGATAAATATACAGTATAAAAATATATAGTTTATTCTTTCTTCTTTTAACTAAATTAAAAGATTAATGTATAAAATAATAAAACAATAATTAAAAACTGTTAAAGGAATTAACATAAAGATGTATGACAATAATAACACAAAAGAGAAGGGAGCTACATTGGAGCATACAGATTCTATATACTACTGCAATTGAGTTAGTATTAATCTGAATTAGATTTTTTTAAATTAAGATGCATATTGTAATCCCCAGAGTAATTATTAAGAAAATAACTAAAAAATATAGTAAAAGTACAACAAAAGTACTTAAATAGTAGGTTAGAAAATATGTACTTCATACAAAAGAAGGCAGTAATGGAAAAACAGAAGAAAAAAAGGTGACATATAGAAAACAAATAGTGAAACAACAGATATGAATCCTACCATGTTAATTATAACATTAAATGTGAATGGATTAAACACTACAATCACAAGGCAGTATGTGTCTCCCATATCCTCTTAGACCAAGTGTGATGGACCACCTCCATGACATCTTAATATGCTCCCAAACGTGCCTCCTTTGAGTATTCTGAATTATTATTCTGTGTGCAGGGGGACTGTAGATAGATCAATTCCAACTTTAAGAGGTCCATGTGGTCCTCAGACCACCATTTTTAGACCAATCTACAGAAAGACCTTCAGGATGAGGAGCAAGAGAATGCCATTCATATTGTTCTAATTTCTAGAATGCCAGATCTGTGGATCATGAAGGACATCTTTGGTTACAGGGCACATTCACAAATATATAGATGCTTTTCTTCAGCCAAATAGACATTCTTTGTTGGAGTTTCTTTCTCTTTTTTTTTTTTTTTTTTTTTTTAGCCTGCTTTTTTTTTTTTTTTTTTTTTTTTTTTTTTATACTCTAAGTTCTGGGATACATGTGCAGAATGTGCAGGTTTGTTTCAAAGGTCTACACATGCCGTGGTGGTGTGCTGTACCCATCAATCCATCATCTACATTATTAGGTATTTCTCTTAATGCTATCTCTCCCCCAGCTCCCCAGCCCCCAACAGGTTGGGGTTTCTTAAGAATAATAAGGCCTCCCTGGGGGAATTCCACAAAAGTGTAAACCTTCCAGGGGGTTAGGGAAGATTTGCTTTGGCTCCCATCTTGGACTATCACAATCTGACTCCTCATGCATCATTGAAATGATCATCTCCAAATGTATAGTAGGCATAACCTACTGTCAGAGATTATGCTCAGATGAAGGAATTGCACAATAGATGCTTCACAAGAAGTCATATCCGAGCCAGTGCTATAGAGGAATATCCTTTTAGTCTTTTGAATGAAACAGCTGACTCTCACAAACCCAGCTTTGACTGGTGTTTGATGCCTATTGCCATAAGCCTGATATCATTTCCTGTTGAGTCACACGGAGTTTGTTAGGTTTCCCTGGGTAGTCTGTGACTATGGTGGCACTCTGTGGTTTTGGGAAGCAGAGGGTGAAGCCTATAATTAAAAGGCCAAAGCATGCTCTGGGTGGAGAGGGACAAGGAGTTCTTAGAGATTAGCTTGGTGGTGGTGGGGGAAGCCAAATGGAGTCCCCATGATGGCTGTGATGCCTAGATCAGGAGATGCCCTTCTATTATCCTGCGTTTGACTCAGTCTATCCTGTGGTTTGTAGGTAGTGGGTGGTAGGTAGTCTAATGTGGACCGAGAGAATTTTGAAGACTATCAAACCTACAAACTTAAGAGACAAAATTGAAGTCTCCGCTTAACAAGGCAGCAGTAGCCGGGGTAGTTGAAAATCTGGAGAAAGAGATTCATTATGCCACCATGGGGAGGACATCTACCACCATCATATGGCCGTATTGCCCTGGGAGGGGAGTCAGGTTCAACACAGATCACAAGCTAAGCATATTCTGTTAGAAAGGCTCCAATTATCTCAATGAAACTTCAACAGCCCCAATGGCCTCACGGATTTGTAAACTCTTATGAATATCAACCTCTTATAAGATACAAGCCTGATCTGTGGACACCAGAAGTCCTGTTAGGCATAATTAACGTCTGGGATACACCTCAGTGGCCTGCTAGAACTGTACAATGGCTGAGATGTCTGAAGGCAACTGCAAATGGGATGAGCTGTGATCTTACAGTAGAGCAGCACCTTTCTCCTCCCATTTCCCTAATCTTTGGGAGATATTCTGGGTGACAGTGGACCTTATCCTGATGGTGCAGGCATTCGCTTGGTAATTATCCTTTACCTTGTTGCATATCCTTTCTCTTGTGTCTTTGGAGCCACAGTATCTCATAAAGGAGGAACTCACAACCAGGCAACTGAAATCTCCAAGGAAGAGGACCATCTTCACTCATGTGGGCTAAGGGGAAGTTGCTCCAGGTGTCACATTTTGATCTGATAGTCAGGGATTGTCCAGAGACCCCTTGAGGTAAGGCTTCTAGGCATCTGAAGCAACTTTGCTGCTGAGCAGTGCTTATTCCCAGTCTTGTGGAGTTTATGTTTCTTGCTGTTGGCTTCCTAAAAAACCAACTCAAGAATAAAAGTATCCTGTGCCAGTGTTCAAGGGCCCCTTATGATAGCATGGTTCACCTGCCAATGCAAGGAAGTCCATCTCAGTGGTTAGATCACAGAAACAGCTTAAAAAATCAGAGAGATGGGTTGTGAGCCTCTATAATTGCACCAAGCACAAACCCCCTAAACATCCTCTAAATAGTATAGCTTGGGAGCTGATTGACAGGCCCAAGCCCAGGAAAAAGATTTTTGGCCTTTCAGGTATATAATTGGGTTGGCTCAGAGGCGATGGTGCCAGAGATGACGTGGGGTTTTCCCACACTGGGGTTCTTTGTGAGATGAAGTTTGGAGAGTACATGGGGATGTGATCCAGCTTCATTATTGCCCCATGTTCCAAAAGGGCTGGCACAGTCCATCTATGAGTTGCTACAAAAGCCAATAGGCATAATTGATTATTCAGTTATCCAAAGTGTCTGTAGGGTTGGATTCTTTAGTGAGAGCTGGGATGGTCTCCTTTGGAAATCCAGGCAGTGATTGGATAGCTGCTATAGTTTGCTTCCGGGGAGCCAGGGCTGGGTGGGTATAGAAGTGTTAGGAAGGCTTTGGATACAATTGATTGGAATCCTAGAGCCGTCATCCACTTGCTGACTTCATCTCTCTGAGCCTCATATTTTTCATTTCTGTAAAATGGAAACTCCAATAATATCTACTCCTCAGAGCTGTTGTGAGAATTAAATGAAATAAGGCAAGGTTTGGTATAGTGCCTAGCACGTAATAGGTGCTCAATAATGGAAGCTATTGTGTGGTTGCTGATAACTTGTGGTGGCAAAGAATGGCCAGAGCCAACAAGTAAATGGCAATGGTTAAAAAACCCAGGGAAGGCAAGATTAGTCATCAAGCTTGAAGAATAAAGACAAGACCAGAGAAGGGAGATAAAGTCAGAATAGAAAACTGGGCAAAGCTGAAAGGGAGAAAATAAGAGCAAGAGTGCTAAGGGTCACCATTACTGGCTGCTGGCAACATGCTCCATGGGTGGTTCAGGCTGGTTTGAAGGGACAAGGTCCTCAAAGATGACTAGACGGTTGTTTTCCACTTGTCACTTTCCCATATTCCTAAACATTTCATAGGCCCAGCTTTGTGAATAACCCTATGAATTGGCTGGGGTTAACCCCAAGAAACTGGGGTTGATCAAAACAGGAAGTGGTTGCTTATAGTTATGGTGCTGATGCTAATAATTCTGCCAAAGTTAGATTTTCCATTCTTCTCCTTTACCTAAAGATCTGAAGTCAGCCAGGAATGGGGAGGGCCAGAGAAATTGAAATCTGAACATGTTATCTGTACTTTTCTTGAGTTCCTGAGTCTCTCCTCTCTCAGAGGGAGAATATTTATCTGTATTGGTCAAGATAGGTTAAGATGTGCTGCAGTAACAAACCATCCCCGAAACTAGTGCTTAAAACAATAAGGGTTTATTTTTTGCTCTTGCTGCATGTCACTGCAGGCCAGCTAAGGGCTCTGCTTATCATAATTATCAGAGACCCAGAATGACAGAGCTTCCATTTCAACCCATTTCTATAATTCCTGCATAAGGGGAGGCAGAGAAGCTGAATCATTCACTGACTCAGTGAACTTTCTACCCAGAAGGGACCTATGCCAATTCTGTTATTTTTTCATTGGCCAAAGCATGTTACATGACCATGCCCAACTTCAATGGGAGTAAGAAAGTACAACTCTACCATGTCTGAAGGAGGAAAATAAAAATAACTGGTAAATGACATGACTACCTTGCTGTTTTATTGAAATATAGGCCCTGGTACTTCAATGTGTGGAATGCTCAAAATCTCAGCATAGACACATTTCTTCTGTCTCCTGTTTTCTTCTTCTGAGAAGTTATACTGTCCTGGAAGGCTGTGCCCTTGTTTAATCCTAGGTCCTTTAGAGGTAGATAAATTGGCTCATGTGCCTGCCAACCTCATTGAAAGCATGTGACAATATTCCAGGGTTAACTAACATAAGGTGAATTGAAGAATTCTAATCACGTTAGTTTGATAATCTATGGGAAATGTCAGGATGGAAGTAAGAAGTAAAGATTGTCAATCACATAGAATGGCTACTCCCATCTACAACCATGCTAACTGTTATGAGAATAATTACATGAGAGATAGAACTTCCTTGATTTGTTATGCCTCTACATAATGTCTTAACTTTTACAGTTTGGGAGCTTCTCTAAGAGAGGACAAGACAATGGCTTTTCCATGTGCATGGTCAAGAAAACTTCTACAGTATGGTGGTTATACTGGGTTCCTGGAAAGACTGAAATTGCAATGTACCAGTCCCTGTCAAAGGTGATCTGCCACTAAGAGCCAAGGTGAAACCAGTTGGTCCTATGTGCATTGGAATACCACAGTCTTGCTGAAGGCCTCTGTAGAATAATGAAATTCACTGGGTGAGCAGTTTTAGAAGGGTTTGACTGGGCTCCCACATAATGAGCTGTTGGAAGTGGAAAATCTTATTAAATGGTGCCCAGTGTATATAGCTAGAATGTGAACTAGAGGCCATAACAGTTTTCCAGCATGGCTATTACTTGGGCATTTCCCACAAGTGAAAAGAGCACATGTATTTTGGTGAGCCCAACTAACCTCAGCCAAACATGCATGTTGGGAGAAGCATCACTGAATCTGTTCTACGGGAGAGTTGAGTCCCTGGGCCTACTCTTTTCCCCATCCTATTTTCATGCCTGCCCCATTTTCACATTCAGGACTTGCTTGACAATCCAGGCCATAGGATATTCCAGAATATCATGCAATTTTATCCACAGGGATCTAGTCCAACAGACCTTACTGATGCTTTGTACCAAACTTGTTATAGTTTGAATGGACACCTTCTATAGGCAACATAGCAGAGTTAAGAGCTCAGACTCTGAGGTCAGACTGCATGTATTTGAATTTGGGCTCAGTCACCTACTAGCTGATAGCATTGTACAAAATAACCTTTTGGAGTTCTAGTTTCCTTAGAATGAAGATAATAATAAGAGGTTCTCAGGGTTGCTATGATGATTAAGTGAGATAATGTATATAAAGTACTTAGCATAATGTCTGGCATGCAGTAAGTGCTCAATAAGTAGCAACCATCACAACATCATCATCATGTTCACCATCATCACCATCTGGTGCGCTGCTAAAAGGTTTGTTACAAGTGAAATCCTTCCCCAGAGGCCTTGAGTAGGCATATTAAGTTGCAGGCTTTTGTGGTCATTAATTCCCTGCCTTCCCCATGTAGGGCAGTGGTTTCCACCTTGATCTATTGTGGTCAGCACTTAATGTGGGCCTCTCAGGCAGCTGGACAGTTCGTCCCTGTCAGTAGCTGAAATGCTGGCCAACTATGAGGCTTCTGGGAAGATATTTTAGGAGCATAAGCTCAGAAAACTTCCTCTCTCCAGGTCTGTAAAGATCAGGACCTTATTTCCAGGGCCCCAGTCTGTATGAAATAGGAATCCTGTGTGCCAGGGTGAGAGGAATGCACTCTCTGAACTGTTATTGACATGAATCTTTGGGGAGAATGGGGGAAGCTTTACCCACCTTCAAAACAGTAAGCTAAGACTCCCCTAGGACAACCAAGATGACACAAGACTCGTCCCACAACTGCTCATCCCTTTTCTTCTGGTTAAATGCAGAGTGGCCTGGATATTCAGGAAGCCGAGGCCTCAGCACACAGGCACCTTCATCTGTAATCCCAAAAGGAACGATGAGTAGAGGAGCAACTGCCAGTATCTCACTCTGCCTGACAGGATTTCTAGTATCAGCCACCCCCATCCCTAACCAAACCTCAAACCACATGGCTGGAACCAGCCTCTGATGCTCCTGAATGATTTGTAGCTTACACCCTGAGCCACTTTCACTGACCCTGTATGTGCATTTCTTCCCAACCTGTTGTTGATTTTCCTGACATCAACCTCGTGATTTGTTTCACATGTCATCTTATGGCCCAGTTCAGTCCCCAGAGAAAATCTTACATTCAACCCCAGTTTTCCATCTCTCCATCCTGGCTTAGGCCTTCAGGAGCAGTGATCTCAGCAAATCTGGAGCAGCTTTAGTAGGCAGAACCCTGGACTGCCATGTCAACTATTGTATGGTGGACCTCCTAGTAATGCTAGGAGTGTTATACTACAATGTGGCCAGCATCCAGCATGTACTTCAAAACTGTGAAGTGGTGATATATTTGGGCAGCATAAGTATCTATACCTCAGGCCAGATGGTTTGGGTGACTTAACAGAGCAACCATTTTTGGCTACCCCAGAGTAGCATTTCCAGGGACCATTCTTTTTCCTCAAAGCATTTGGATAATGCTGACAAAAGTGACTGTGGTCTTGGAACAGAAGTTCCCTTATAATCTTATAATTACAAGGTTTCTTAGTTTCATGGGCTACTGCTACCTTCCCATTTACAGAAGCCTGACTTGTGTCCATCTCCAATGCTACTCCTGGGCCAAACCATCACCATCTGTCTCCTGGACCACTGCAATAGCCTAATCCATCTTTTCACTGCCACCCTTGAGTACATGTAATCTATTCTACATAGGTTACTAGAATGATCTTTTAAATATAAATTATACCATGCTACTCCCATGTATAAATCCCTCTAATATATTGTGGTAATGTTTAAAAATAAAGAGTGCTCATTTTTGTAGCTATATAACAAAGTATTTACAGATTAAAGGATATTCCATCTGGGTTATGCTTAATAATTCAGTGTATATGGGTGGAGTGGAAGGAATAAAAGAAATGATTGACCATATGTTAGTTGTTGGAGCTGAGTGATAGGTACGTGAGGATTCATTGTATCATTCTCTCTAATTTGTTATATGTTTGAGATTTTCCATGGTTAAACACAAAACAAAACAAAACAATAAAACAAACAGCAGCAGCTGCAATAAAACCCTTCATTGGCTTCTTATCATATTTAGAACAAAATCAACTCATAACCATGGCCTACAATGTCCTGCTAGTCTTGCCACTAACCACCGCTCTGACTTTATCTTCTACCACTTTCTCCTCAGCAGTGCCAGCCTTCTTGCTTTACCTTAAACATATCAAAATCCATCTCGAAGCCTTTTCCCTCTGCCCTGTTTCCTTTGCCTGGAATGCCAACCACCATAGCCACAAAGTTTGCTCTTTCCATTATTTAGTTTCTCATATCCAATGCCTCTTTCTCAGAGAGGCTATCTCTGACTACCTCTTAGTATAGACTCAGACACATAGATCTCCTATCTACAACCACTTGTACATACAGATAGATTTCCTCTTGTAGAGAGTCTTTCCGGACTATCCTATCTAAAGTAGCCCCTACCTCCCACCAGTCACTCTAAAGCATTCAAGTCTATTTTCTTATAGAACTTATTACTATCTGATAGCATAATTTACTTTTTGTCTTCTTGTTTATTATCTGCCTTCTGCACTAGAATATAAGCTCCAAGAGGACAGAAACTAATGCATGGTATATAGTAGGTGTTAGGTGAATATTGATTAAATAAAAGAATAAAAGGCTATTCAGTTGGAGATTGGTGGGTTACCTTGTATTTTTGGGAAGATGAGTACTCACCTCATATGTCGTATCCAGGTAGAGGACATGGATGACTTCAATACTGAGCAGCAGGCAGTCTTTCCTAGTATAACTTGCAGATACATAGTGCTTATTTTCTGTTCAAACTGATGACAGTGAGGTGTAGAAAATGAGAAGCTCTTTGAACAGTGCCTGGCACATAGAGAGTTCTCAATAAGTAATCTGAATTAGGAATAGCCTGGATTTTTAGTTCATTTATATCTTGCCTTATTCCACAGAGGATCTGAGACATTGACTTTGAAGTCAGTCAGATCTGGGTTTTAATCTTGGTACAGATACCTAAAGGTATCAAGCCACTAAGGTCACACTTACTTGAACAAAACACTTATTCCTGGCCGGGCGCGGAGGTTCACGCCTTTAATACCAGCACTTTGGGAGGCTGAGGCAGGTGGATCACGAGGTCAAGAGTTCAAGACCAGCCTGACCAATATGGTGAAACCCTATGTCTACTAAAAATACAAAAATTTATCCAGGCGTGGTGATGTGCACCTGTAGTCCCAGCTACTCAGGAGGCAGAGGCAGGAGAATCCCTTGAACCTGGGAGGCAGAGGTTACAGTGAGCCAAGGTCGCGCCACTGCACTCCAGCCTGGGTGACAGAGAGAGACTCCATCTCAAAAAGCAAAAAACAAAAAACAACAAAAACACTTATTCTTGAACTAAACACTTCACCTCTCTGAGCATCCATTTCCTGCTTCCCAAATGTTTAGTTTCAAATCAGAAGAGGAACTATAAGAAAATTATTTCTTCAGTACAGAAGAAACAAAGAGAAATCATGGTAAATAGAAAATACAAAACAAGACAGATTTAAGTCCAAACATATCAGTGATAAGAATATATGTGAAGAAATTCAATTCACCTATTAAATCACAGATGTTCCAGCTTGAGTATAGAAGAAAAATAACAGCTAAACAAAATGACACAGGAAGGTTGAAAATATAAATGGATAGAAAATGATATGCCAGACAAATATTAACAAAAAGAAAGCATTATTATTAGTAGATGAAATAAATAGTATCAAAGGGACAAAGAGGGAAATTTCAAATCGAATAAAGGAACAATTTACCAGAAAGATATAATAGAGGCATAAAATCCTATGCACCTAAGGAAGTAGTTTCAAAATATATAAAACAATAATTACAAGGAGAAATTTATGATTCTACAATCAAGGTGGGAGACTCTCAGAAATGGAAAGATCACTAGATAAAGAATAACTAAGAATAGAGAGGTATTGACTAATAATAATAATAAGTTTGATGATATAAACAATATGCACTCACTCATGTGTATTGATACAAAACTTTGTGCCCAACAGTTAAAAATACATATTCTTTTCAGGTGCATATGACATGTTCATGTAAATTGACAAGATTGATTTAAAACTATTTTTAAATTTGTTGTATACAGACCATATTTACTGAGCACAATGCAACAAATCTAAAAATAAAAAATAAAAAGACAAATATCTGTCTTAGTCTGTTTGGGTGTTTTTGTTTGTTTGTTTTTAAAGTCCTTCCCCTTCCAGCACCACATAGTTCTCAATTAGTTGAGATGGCACAAACCAGAACAACAACTGGCCACCTTAGTATAATGTAGTCCTTCTCAACTCATGAGACCCATGCCCCTTTCTATAACAACCATTTTGTAACATCCCCTTTACTAGGCTGAAAGGAAATCACAGAAAAGAAAGCAAACCTCCACACACAATTTTCCCTCAAGTCAATACAATGCTCCTTGTAAAGAAGAAATACAAGAAGTGTATGATGGAATAAATCCTTTGACGTGATTCCATTAAAAGACAGAATAAGAGTCAGATTCTTGCCTGTGTATGTATTATCATTGCAAATGCTAGCTTCAAATGCATGCCATTGGGTGGTGCTGGTGACTCAAATACCACGGGTGCTTTACTGATATATGCATGTCTTATCAGACATTCTGGGGTACATGTGCAGAACATGCAGGATTGTTGCATAGGTACATACACGGCAATGTGGTTTGCTGCCTCAATCCCCATCACCTATATCTGGCATTTCTCCCCATGTTAACCCTCACCAACTCCCTACCCTCCTCCGCTGCCTCTCCCCTAGTCCCCCCCAACAGACTCCAGTGTGTGATCCTTCCCTCCCTGTGCCCATGTGTTCTCATTGTTCAACACCCGCCTATGAGTGAGAACATACGGTGTTTGATTTTCTGTTCTTGTGTCAGTTTGCTGAGAATGATGGTTTCCAGATTCATCCATGTCCCTATAAAGGACACGAACTCATCGTTTTTTATGGCTACATAGTATTCCATGGTGTATATGTGCCACATTTTCCTTGTCCAGTCTATCATCTATGGGCATTTGGGTTGGTTCCAGGTCTCTGCTGTTGTAAACAGTACCACAATGAACATATGTGTGCATATGTCTTGGGTGTTTTAACAAAGTACCATAGACTGGGTAGCTTATAAACAACAAAAATTTATTTCTCACAGTTCTGGAGGCCGGAAATTCCAAGATCAAGGTGCCAGCAGATTGGGTCTGATGAAAGCCCACTTTCTTGTTCATAGACAGTGCCTTCTCACTGTCTCCTCACATGGTGGTAGAGGGTAGCTAGATGTTTGGGGTCTCTTTTATGAGGGTACTTATCTCAATCATGAGGGCTCTGCCGTCATGATCAAATCTCCTCTCAAAGGTCCCACCTTCCAATACTGTCACATTCGTGATTAGGTTTATGCATATCAATTTTGGGGTGTCACAAACATTTAGACCATGAAGGTAGCCATACATTTAGGTATTTAAGAACATATTCTAAACCATTAATGGGTTAAGGAGGAAATTAAGTGAGCCAAAGCTGTACTCAGAAATAAAGTTATAGCCATAAAGACATTTATTAGAAAATGAGAACGTTTGAAAATGGATAGAGCAAGCACACAACTCAAGTAATTAGAAAAACTTGTTTTCTAATGCAGGAACAGAAAACCAAACACCGCATGTTCTCACTTATAAATGGAAGCTGAACGATGAGAACACATGGACATAGGGAGAGGAAACAACTCACACTGGGGCCTGTCGGGGGTGTGGGGGGAGGGAGAGCATCAGGAAGAATAGCTGGTGCATGTGGGGCTTAATACCTAGGTGATGGATTGATAGGTGCAACAGACCACCATGGCACATGTTTACCTATGAAACAAACCTACATGTCCTCCACATGTATCCTGGAACTTAAAATAAAATTTTTTTATAAAATAAAAGCTTGAGTTTTCAGCCTGCAGTAAAATATCATGGATAAATCTTTACTCTTCCAAATTTGGGTGGGTATCAATTCTGTACCATATGTCTTTAAGGGTACTAAATTGAATGTTACTCAATGGTCGCCTTAGCAGTACTTATCATCAGTTTGGCATGTAACAGAGATGGAGGACCTCTTTTCTACAAGGCATACCTGATAGACATTAACACCACATCTAGCAAAGGGATACAAACAATATATCATGGAAAAGGGGCTACCTGCCTGAATAGGAAAGGCAAGACTCCAAGCCTAAGGTGCTCCTGTAGCCTGTGTCTAGAGCAGTTACAAATTCTGTGAATTTCAGCTAGTCTGACTTTCCCCTTGTAGGAGGGAATAGATATAAAGTTAATTTTCCATGGTCCAAAATAACCAAAGAAGTTCAAATAAAATGTGATACCTGCATCTCAAGCAGTCAGTAAAATCACTGACCATGCAAATAACCTATTTGGAAATAAAGCAGCCCACCAAACCCTTAGAATTAATAGATTTTTTTTCCTGTCTAGAATAAGATAAACACCACCTGGGAACTACTGGTGTCATGCTACTTGTCTTGCCCACTGAACCTTACCTGGAATCAGAGAGCATCCACGACATCACAAGAGTGCTGGGAGGCATGTTTTGCTTGGATACATTCTGCCCAAGAGTTTCAGAGTTGGTTGTTATAGGAAATGCTTCACTGGGCAGAAGTCAGAAAGTGAAAAATATTTTTATTATTATCCAAAGAATCCCTGAATTAAGATTAAAAAAAATTTTTTTTTAAATGTTGGGAACTCTCTGACCATAACAGAGGCAGGTAGAATGGGTATATGGGCTTTTGAGTTTATGTACATATGCTACAAAGGGGATGTCCCTGGTCTCCCACTTTCCTTCCTGATATTTGGAAGACGGCCCTGTCTGGTCATTGGATCTGCTTAAGGTCAGTGGCAAGGGCCCAGATGGGCAGATGAGAGCCATGTTTGCATATTTGCTAAGGAGCAAGTTCCCAGCTGCTGATGGGGAAGTGATGGTGGTAACACAGCATCACCAACTCAAAAGAAAAACTCTGTGACACCTGTGTAAGACACCTGAATGCCTGTTCAGATATCAGATTTTGCTACAACATTTGAAAGTCCTAGTTAGACATAAGCTACTGTAGTGCCAGACAGCAATTTTGTGTCTGGTAATGAACTGGTCAAGATGCTTGCCACTTTACAAAATGCAGCTGGAAGGAGGAATAGGGGTCAGACTCATAATGCAACGTTTTTCAAAACTCAAGCAGGCATCAGTATCATCTGGAGGAATTGTTAAAACACAGATGGCTGAGACTCACACCAGAATTTCTGATTGAATAGGTCTGGGATGTGGCCAAGAATATGCATTTCCAGCAGTTATTCAGGTGAATGCTGGTGCTGGTTTGGAGGCCATACTTTGAGAACCACTGACATAATGGGTTATAACAATATCTACTCATCAGGGAAGTAATCAGGATAGGGGATACTCCCAGCTCAAGGCAATAATAAGAGTGATCAGATTAGTTGTTTCTTGTCAAAGCTGCTGAAGAGAGGAGATTACGGGAACAAATAGTGTGGTGTGTGTAATAACTTCTGAGCATCACAGGGATCCCATGACTACCTCAATCTTTGAATAGGAGTAGGCAGCTCTATCCAAGACTCCAAAAATTAATAAGCTTCCTCCCACGAAACACCTCAGAGTTGGAGCCTGTGGAACTGGGAGATGCTTCCGGGACAGGAATGCAGATAGTAGTATTCTTGAGAAAATGATTTCTTAGTGTCTGAGTGGAGAATTCAGAAACAGTGCCCCTCAAAGGATGTTGGGAAGTCCAATGTGATGACTGACATAGAGTTAGC
This sequence comes from Cebus imitator, assembly GCF_001604975.1. Taxonomy (NCBI): domain Eukaryota; kingdom Metazoa; phylum Chordata; class Mammalia; order Primates; family Cebidae; genus Cebus; species Cebus imitator. The sequence continues at coordinate 883,243 of NW_016107897.1, read as the reverse complement.
TTGTATGCTCAGTGAAGATTTATCTCATAGCTGCTACCAGTTGTGCAAAGATCCCTGATGTCCCCCTGACTCTCCTCACTCACTGACGGGATATTGCAGTACTCTTCTTTGCAAGAGTGCAAATGGTTCCATTTGCTTCACTGTTCTTACTCTTGGTGAGAAGTCTTTTCATCCTAAGTCATCCAATTGTTCCTCCCCATGTTTATCTCAGATGAGGAAGTCAATACATTGTAACAATGTATTGACTTTTTTCAGCAGGGGAATGGATAGAAGCAATAGAGTGGTTTACTGGTCTGGAAGGTGGTTCATCTGAAGAATGAGGGGCTGCCCTGTCTTTCCAGAGCCAGGAGCTCTTCCCACTGATCTTAGCCATAAGGGACCAATTGATCTCACCATCCTTGACCACAAGAGGTGGTGGCAGAATAGTGCAAGGGCCCTTGGGGTGGAAGTGTGGGGGTGGGGGCAAAGGAGTAACAAAAGAAGGAAGGAGGGGTACCCAGGAATGAGAGCCTTCCAAGCACCCATCTGAGGCAGATCTATGGACTAAAGGACTATTAGCTAGTATCAGTGGAGAAATAGTTTATCTCATTTTCTAGATTTCAAATTTGTGGGTTGGCCATAAGTAAAAAATATTTTTAAAGTCTTATAATTGATTCTACTCTTGCAAGACGTCATGGGGCATAATTGTAGCATTACGTGGATGAAACGCCAAGTACAGGACCTGGCACAAACAAGCAACAAAGCCACCATTTGTTAAGCACTGACTCTGTGCCAGGCTCGGCACCAAGTACATCAGCATTATCTCCTTTATCCTCTCAACAACGCATGAAGAGGTAGGTCCTAGCATTTTGCAAATGAGGAACTAAAGCTCTCAGAGATGAAATAACTTACTCAGAATGATATGGAAAGAAAATTGGCAGTATTTGTCTGGTAAAAAGAAGAGGAAACTAAACCTAAAGCAAGGATAAAGAAGGGAAGAATAAGTATTGGAATGGAAATGAATGAAATAAGGAGTAGAGAACAATAGAGAAAAGTGATTAAAAAAATTTTCTTTGAAAACATCAATAAAATTGATAAACCTTTACCTAGACTGAAATAGAAATAGAGAGGGTTCAAATTACTAAAATCAGGAATGAAAGAGACACATTATTACCAACCTTATGGATATAAAACGGGATTATGAGGAAATATAGATAACTATAGCCAACAAATTTCATAGATGAAATAAACAAATTCCTAGAAAGACACTGCTGTGATCTGAATGTATTCCCCAAAATTCATGTGCTGGAAACGTAATCCCAATACAATAGTATTGGAAGATGGGGCCTTTGGGGAATTTAAGTCATGAAGGGCCTGTAGTAATAAATGGATTAATGCTGCTATGAAAAGAGCTTGTTAGCTGGGTGCAGTGGCTCACAACTGTAATCCCAGCACTTTGGGAGCCGAGGCTGGTGGATCATTTGAGGTCAGGAGTTCAAGACCAGCCTGGCCAACATGATGAAACCCCGTTTCTACTAAAAATGCAAAAATTAGCCAGGCATGGTGGCAGGTCCCTGTAATCCCAGCTACTCAGGAGGCTGAGGCAGGAGAATTGCTTGAACCTGGGAGGCGGAAGTTGCAGTGACTCTGTCTCAAAAAAAAAAAAAAAAAAGAAAGAAAGAAAGAAAAGAAAAGGGCTTGTTGAAGTGGGTTTACTCTTTTCCACTTTTCTGCCATGTGAGGACACAGTGTTTGTACTCTTTTGCCTTTCTGCCTTTCATCATGTGAAGCTCCAACAAAAAGGCCCTCACCACACGTCAGTGTCTTGATCTTGGACTTTCTAGTCACCAGAACTACTAGAAATAAATTTCTGTTTTTTATAAATTACCCAGTCTCACATATTCTGTTGTAGCAACATAAACAAACTAAGACAGAAATTGGTACAAGAGTAGTGGGATGTTGCTATAACAAAAACCTGAAAATGTAGAAGCAGCTTTGGAGCTGGATAATGGGCAAAGCCTGGAAGAATTTGGAGGAGCAGGCTAAAAAAAGCTGTGTTGCTGTGAATGAAGCATTGAGGATGATTCTGGTGAGGGCTCAGAAATCCCCAGAACTAAGGAGTGGCTGAATCTTCTTAGATATTACTTAAGTGGTTGTGACCAGAATGCAGGTAGAAATATGGATAATAAAGATTCTGCCATAGTGATTCTGATAGTCACAGACAGAAATGAAGAGCAAGGTGTTGGAAACTGGAGGAAAGACCATTCTTGTTATAAAGTGGCAAACAACTTGATTGAATTGTGTTCATGTCCTAAGACTTTGTGGAAGGCAGAACATAAGAATTATGAACTAGAATATTTGGCAGAAGAAATCTCTAAGCAGTGAAGTGTTCAGAATGCTGTTTGGCTTCTCTCAACAGCTTACAGTAAAGAAAGGATGATTTAAAGACATAATTTATAATTAAAAGGGAAGCAGAACATAAAGATTTGGAAAATTCTCAGCTGGCCATATAAGGAACTTAAAAAGCCTGTTTAGGAGAGAAAAAAACAAAAACAAAAACCAGAAAAACAAGGGTATAGCCAAGCAACTATTTGATAAGAAGATTATTACGGATAACAAGAAGCCAGATACTATTTATCAAGATAATAGGAAAATGACCTGAAAGGCATTTCCGAGTTCTTTAGGAACTGCCCCTTTCATCACAGGCCCAGAGTGCCAGTGCCTTGAGGGCAGAACAGTTTAAAAGAAGGGGCCCAGGATGCTTGTAGGACCTTGGGGGCTTGCCTCCCAGGACTGTCTCAGGTCTTTGCTCCCTGCATTCTGGTGCAGCACTCCTTGACCACCCTAGCTGTAGCTTCAGCAGGCCCAGGTGCAGCTCAAGCCAAAGGTTGCCAGCAGTGATCCTTGGTGACATCCATGTGATGCTAATTCTGCAGGCTCATAGAGTGCAAGAACTTTGGAGGCATGGTTTCCGCCACCTAGATTTCTAAATTATCTAAAGATACTTTAGAGATCCTTGGGCCTCAAGCCTGTGAAGACACAGTGCTCATCCCCTTTTGCTCTTCCACCATTTGCTGTGTGAGGATGCAGCAAGAAAGACCTCACCAGATGCTGGTGCCTTGACTATGGATTTCCCAGCCTCCACACCTGTGAGAAATAAATTTGTTTCTTTTCTTTTCTTTTCTTTTCTTTTGAGATGGAGTTTTGCTCTTGTTGCCCAGGCTTGAGTGCAATGGCGTGATCTCAGCTCACTGCAACTTCTGCCTCCTGGGTTCAAGCGATTCTCCTGCCTCATCCTCCTGAGTAGCTGGGACTATAGGTGCTGGCCACCACCCCCAGCTAATTTTTGTATTTTTAGTAGAGATGGGGTTTCTCTGTGTTGGTCAGGCTAGTCTCAAACTCCCGACCTCGGGTGATCCACCCACCTTGGCCACCCAAAGTGCTGGGATTACAGGCGTTAGTCACCGAGCCCAGCAAATTTCTGTTTCTAATAAATTACCCAGTCTCAGGTATTCTGCTGTAGCAGCACAAAATTAACTAAGACAAAAACAAATCGCTGAAATGGATTCAAGAAATTGGTAATCTGAACAGACCTTTAACAAGTAGAGATTCAATTAGCAATTAAAAAATAAAACTACCTGCAAAGAAAAACCTAGGCCCAGATGGCTTCATTGATGAATTCTACCAAATGTTTAAGGGAGAAATAACCAATCAATTGCAAATTCTTCCAAAAAATAGAAAAGTAAACACTTCCTAACTTTTATGAGGATAGTATTGCCCTGATAACAAAACCAGAAAAAAATACATCACAACAAAAAAAACTACAGATCAATATCTCTTGTGAATATGACTGCAAAAATCCTCAACAAAACACTAGCAAATCAAATCTAGCAGCATTTAAAAAGAATGATCCACAATGACCAAGTGGGATTTATGCCAGGGGTTCAAGGTTGGTTCAATATATGAAAACCAATCAATGTAATATACCATATACCATATTAATAGAATAATGAAAAAATCCACAAGATTATCTCAATAGACAACTAGCAAAAATATAATACCTTTTCACTATAAACATACTAAACAAACTAGAAATAGAAGGAAACTTCCTCATCCTGATAAAGGGTATCTATAAAAACCCGCAGCTAACATTATACTGAATGGTGAAGGACCAAAATTTCTTCTCCTAAGATTAGGAATAAAACAAAAATGTCCACTCTCATCACTCCTATTCAACAATGTGCTAGAGGTTCAAGCCAAAGAAATTAGGAAAGAAAATGAAATAAATGCATCCAAACTGGAAAGAAGAAGTAAAACTATCTCTATTCACTGGAGACATGGCCTTGTATATAGAAAATCTTCAGGAATTCACACACACATTCACACACACACACACAAACACAACCCTATTAGAGCTAATAGATAAGTTCAGCAAGGTTTCAGGATATCAGGTCAATATACAAAAATTAGTTGTATTTCTATATACTTATAATGAACAATCAAATGAATTTAAGAAAACAATTCTATTTGCAATAGTATAAAAATAGATATAAATTTAACAAAAGCAATGCAAGACTTATACACTGAAAACTACAAAACATTTCTGAAAGAAATTAAAGAAGACCTAAATAAATAGAAATTTAATGTTCAGGTATTAGAGATCTTAATATTAAGATGACAATACTCCTATGTTAATCTACAGCTTCCAATCAATCCCTATCATAGTCTCAAATGGCTTTCTCACAGAATTAGGCAAGCTGTCCTTAAAATTATATGGAAATACAAGGGACTCAGAATAGTCAAGATGATCTTGAATTAGAAGAAAAAAGCTGGATAACTCATACTTCATTATTTCAAAACCTACTATAAAGTTACAGTAATCATAGCAGTATGGTACTGGCATAAGAATCAATGCGACAGAACTGGGGGTCCAGAAAAAAATCTGCATTGCTTGTGTTTTAATCGAGTTTTTGCTGGAGTGCCAAGATTATTCAATGGGGGAAAGAATAGTGTTTTCAACAAATGATGCTGAAACACCTGGTTATCTGCAGGCAAAAGAATAAAGTTGGACCTTACATCACAGCATACACACAAATGAACTCCACATGGATCATAGACCTAAGTGTAAGAGTGAAAACTATGAAACTCTTAGAAGAAAACCTAAGAGTAAATCTCTGTGACCTTGGGTCAGGCAAAGCCTTTTTAGATATGACTCAAAAAGCACAAGTGACAAAAAGAAGACATAGATAAGTTGTATTTCATCAACATTAAAAACTGCTTTGCTTCAAAGTGCACTATCAAGAAAGTGAAAAGACAACCCACAGAATGGGAGGAAATATTTGTTAATCTGATAAGGGGCTTGTATCTAGAACATACAAAGAACTCTTTTTTTTTTTTTTTTTTTGAGAT